>NC_088865.1:17000630-17013208 GCF_032884065.1 Artemia franciscana | reverse complement strand
ACTATATCATCAGCTTAACTTATTAAAGTGCAATTAGTTAACAAATCCCCAACGTCAGAGAGATAAATACGAAAAAGAAGTGACCCTAGTATTTATCCCTGAGGGACTCCACAAGTTATTTTACATTCTTGAGAAATTGCCAGTCTAAGATAGACAACCTACCTCTCATATAATGATTGAATCCATGATGTGATGAATGGAGGAAAATAATTTTTTTTCAATTTATTTTGCAAATATTGTGGTTAACAGTATCAAAAACCATTGAAAGGTCAACAAAAATAGCAGACGTCAAGGGGCCTTGATATACAAGCACGACTGCACACTTGAGGTGACAGAAGTGGGTAGAGGTCTCCGAAGACCGGTCCGATAGACCTCCTTGGAACCATGATTCCATTAGCCCACTTTTTAATGGTTTCTAACTCCTTCTCCTCCTCCCCCCCAAAAAAAATACAATCCTCCTGTTTGAACTGATCTTGTTATTTAATATGCTCTTCATTATGTTTTGATATCACGCAATATACGTTTCAAGATTACCGTATTACGAATCTACCATTACGATTGTTTGTTAAAAAGAAAATTTCCTATAGGATCTTAGTGTTAATTCACCCTTGGCAATGAATATAATTTTAAATCAGAAAAAAATATTGCAGGAACTGCTTTATTTCAATAAAAACGTTCTATGCTTTTTTGAGGTGACAGAAGCAGATAGATGTCTCCAAAGACTGGTCCGATAGACCTCCTTAGAACCATGAGTCTATTAGCCCACTTCTTAACGGTTTCCAACTCCTTCTCCTCCTCCCCCCAAAAAAAATCTCCTGTAAGAGCTGATCCTGTTATCTCATATGCTCTTCGTTATTTTTTTATATCACGCAATATACGCTTCAAGTTTACCTTATTACAAGTTTGCCGTTACGATTGTTTGTTAAAGAGGAAGTTTCCGATTGGATCTTAATGTGAATTCACCTTTGGTAATGAACATAATTTGAAACCGAAAAAAAAAAGTATTGCAGGAAATACTCTATTTCAACATAGAGGTCTATCTTTTTTTTCTAAATAAATTTTTTATTTAGATTAATTAGTTAGATTATTTAAATTAGTTTCAAAGTTCGAATAGTAGCACAAAAATAATGTGAAGACAAGGAAATTGTAGCTTATGAGCTGGATTTTGAAGTTTTGATATCCATAGCTACCGTGAGCTCAAACGTCATTTTTGTTATCCTCAAAAATAGCGCTTAAATTTCCTGGTCTAACTGGTATATTTTACATTAATTTTATTCCGAGGCATCAGTTAAGCTTACTTAAAAACAAAAAGAAATTAAAAAGTTATTTCGGGATGTTCCATAATAACGGTATTATAATTCAGGATCGTTCTATGCAAGATCGTTCGAAACTTTTCGTTTCTTGATTTCTGTTTTTATTTTTAGTTTTTTTTTTTATTATTTTAATGTTTTCATTTTTTCAGACCAATGTTGTCAGGGCCTTATCCAGGATTTTTGTTCGGTTGGTTGGAGGGGGGGGGGGGTACAACAAATATCCCATTGACTTCAATATTTTAGTAATTATCAAGGTTTCTGTGTGTACGAATTTGTTTACATGTTTATTATTTTTGTATGAGCCAGACCGAAATTTTGTGATGGTTTAAACCGGGTAACTCCCTCCCTCACTGGACATGGCCCTGAGTGGTGTGATCTCAAATTCATTTGTTTTTCTAGGAAGCTTTGGATCTCCTTACAGAAGTAGAAAAACAACTAAAAAACAATTGCTGTAGTAAACCTCTCCTCCCTGGACAATTGGTCAAAGATAGGGAAATTCAATTAGATGAAGGTAATTACTATTTCATATTTTTTATTTAACCGTTTGATTGAAATCCAGAGACTGCATAATAATTTGTTTTCATTTCTTTTAAACAGTAGTTGATGAGTTAAATGAACGAGGAATGCTTTTATTACGTTAAATGGAGTGATCAGGACACGGAATGATTATATCCCTAATATGAATAGTGGAAAGGATTCTAAAACGAGAAAAATTGCCGAATTTGATCTATTATCTGGTAGAAAAGGTTTCCAGGAATTTGTTTGCATTTTCTTATTTAGCTTGAGTTTTTCTAAGGAATGTGTTTTTGCATATCCTATTGTGGGCTTACTCCAACTTACTTCAAAGGATGTATTGAGTATTTAATGGTAAACAGTTTGTAACTATTTCCTGGAGGGGAATCAAGACCTTCGTGATGGTGGTCAGGAGCGTAGTTCCAGCATTTTTATTGAAGGGGGCAAGAGGGGTCTCTATCCAGAGAGTCAGGGGCATGGGCTATGTAATAGTTTGTTCTCCAAATTATTTGGAGAGGGGAAACCGCCCCCTTACCCTCCCCCCTGAAATGACGCCACTATCGGTGGTAATATCTGAAACATGTATATGTTGGCTTGGCTTACAAACGGATTAAGTTTAATTTGTATGCAAATTACTTTAACTATTCATTATGCTTTAACAAAAAATAATTAATACTGACCTGACAGACAAGCAAAGAAGATTAACAAAAAGAAAAGAAATATAGAATAACACAGAATTTACGCATGTCATACTAACTATTAAAAATGTCTTTAGCGATTTTTTTTTTAGCCTATTTGTCTAGTAAACAAAGAAAAGACATTGCTACATCTGTATGTTCGTTAATCTATGTATAAACCTTGCTCCAACCCTCTTGCTAAAATATTTAATAAGTACTTTCGGAGATTTTTCTTTTATCTCGGTGAATAACGAAACCCCTAATATAGAGCACTTGCGTTGAACATAAAACCATCAAATTAATCAAACTAACTTAAATAAATTCAATTAATTACATTAATTGATAGAATTGAAAAAAAAAATTTAGGACGTTTGTGACCATAGATGTCATTTTGCGAATCTTAGTGTCGGCTGACAGTCTCAAAGACAAAGGGCCCATCAGCCAATTTTTTCAGTACCACAAGGATCTTCCGAAGCAGTTTTGACAAAAATTGATTGGGGATGTCTAATGTGTCAACAGTTCGAAAAGTTAACGAAAGGCTAGTTCTAAAAGGAAAAGAAATATAAAATATGTCCGATTTTTGAGTATAACGCTCTCTATTCAATGTGCCTATAGCATAAATAATGTGCATCCTGTGTCGGCAAAGGTTTCAATCAAGGCAGTTAGCACAATAGGAAACTTCCAAAGTTGTCTAATTGTTCAATGATACTTCTTGTGAGTTGAATTTCAATGTTTTCCAAGCAGGTATACTTGAATATTTTTAGGGGCTGTCCTTTCCTGAACTTCAAAAACAAAATTCATACTTTTTAAGTTTCAATTCATGTTCACTAAGTTTCACCCATTCTAAGCTTTTTAATGATTCGAGTTGCATCAAATCTGAGCATCTCTAGCTGTGGCACAAAACAAGAGAAGTTAAATGGTTTTCATATGAATTCCAGGATAATAGGTGTCGGGCTTTAGTTTTCTGTCATTTATTCGAATCTCTTATCAAAACTATACAAGTTATGGCAAGACTGCGCATTATATCCTGATTAGTTCGGCCACACAATATAAAGATAAGTTATAATTGACGAGCTAGGTTGATCCTTTGTAGTATCGAAAGGCCTTAATCTAATTAATTACTTGAACTATTTAACTGAAACTTTTTCGCATGCTGACCAATGCTCTGCGTTGTGCAGGTACCGATCTCCTAATTTACTGCCTTGGGTCAGGAGTGCAATGCGTGGTTGGGGGGAATCATCCGAAGTTTCCTGCCCCCCCCCCCAGATTTCTCCAGGTAACCATTTAAAGCTGGATCGACTCGGGCAGAGCTTACAGAGTCACACCATTGACTTCCGTTTCGAACAAAATAACCATTGATACTAAGTCGCGAACTCCTGTTTTCAAGATTTTAAGTCCAGTGCGCTAATTACTCAGCTATGACAGCTCAATTAATTGAACAATCATGTTAATTAAACAACCATCTTCCAGGC
The DNA here is from genome assembly GCF_032884065.1 of Artemia franciscana. Lineage (NCBI taxonomy): Eukaryota > Metazoa > Arthropoda > Branchiopoda > Anostraca > Artemiidae > Artemia > Artemia franciscana. Next base: position 17,009,233 of record NC_088865.1, on the reverse strand, counting down.
TGCTACTACATTCTCAAAGCTACTAATGATGTCCATAAGTCGTCAGCTGTCGAAATTTACTATCAATGTTCACAAGAAGAAATTCACATGAACACCAGTCTAGATTTACTTTGTCAGATAATATCTGAACCGTGTTTTAACATCCTTCGTACGCAAGAACAGCTAGGGTATATTGTGTTCAGTGGAAAGAGAAGGGGTAATGGAGTTCAAGGCTTAAGGATTATTATACAGTCCGAGAGACATCCCGAATTCCTAGACGGAAGAGTTGAAGCATTTTTAGAATGCGTTCAGGTAAATTTATATTCTCGAGTAGAATATGTATTTGATAATTGTTGAGTAATAATGTTGAATCCTTTCAACAAGTCTGTTTTACTGCCTTAAAAAAAGAAAAAAAACTTTTTTTATTTAAAAATGGTTCATATAAATCTTGATTTGTCATTTCTTAATTATGTGCTCCTAGTGTTTGTAGAAGATAAATTTCTCGATATATGACATCCCGACTGTCTAATTTATTTCTGAAATAACTTTATTTGACTTTGTGTCTAGTTTTTCGTGACCTTTTTTTATAGTCGTCTCTTAGCCTTTCAGGTACAAATATAAGATGTTTATATGCTATTTTGTAAGCTTAGAACGTCGCGTCCATTTAGTATTGGCACACACAGTCAACACAGAGAGAGACATAGTAACAAGGAGATAGTTAGGGGTGAGTAAGGTGAGGAGAGTGCCTTCCCCCTCCCAGGTAGAAAAATCCTTCTAACCCTTCTACCAACAATTCCCAGAGTGTAAATCTCAGTTCCTAGAGGATGATGGATATGCTTCTCCTATAAGAAAAATATCTATATAAGCTTATGGATACCAGGAGATTTTATAATCATAATGATCAAGGATTTCTTGTACGAAATTTCAGAGGAAAGGCAGGACGTTACTCCGATATCCCAACACAGCTGTTTTTGTGAACGGTGTATGAAGATTATTGGGATTAGCGTAAAAGTAATAAGACTTTGGAGAGAACTGTCGGTGACTTCCCTCCTGCGTACCAATATGCTTTTTCCCGCCCCTCCCTGTCGTGTACGTATTTATAGTATTGTAATATCACCAAGGTAGAGTATAAATTAGTTTTCCTCTGATGGAAAAAAAAATCTGACCAAAAAAGTAAAAAGTGTCTGTTCTACTAATATTTTTCGGTTGAATAATAAATTTAGAACCAACGTAAATACAAATAGAACGGTTTAATGATGTAATTGAATAAAAAATTTGAAACGAAACAACTGCTTCCTTTCCTGACATCATAGCACATATGCGCATGAATTAGGGCCCTAAAGCTGGAAAATGTTCATCTTCTTGATTCCCGCCCTTCTTATGCTTTTTCCCACCCCTCCCTATTGTGTATGTATCTCTATCACTATAATATCACCAATGTAGATCAGAAATTAGTTTACCTCTGATAAAAAATCGAAAATAAATCTGACCAAAAAAGGGTATGTTCTACTAATATTTTTAGCTAGAATAATAACGATAATACAATTAGAACGGTTTAATGGTGTAATTGAATAAAAAATTTGAAACGAAATGACTGCTTTCTTTCCTCACATTATAGCACATATGCGCATGAATCAGGGTCCTTAAGCTGGAAAATGTTCATCTTCTTGATTAAAAATATATTTGAATCCTTATATGTGTCCATTTCAAACTGTGATTTTTTTTTGTATTCTTTTTGCAAATAATGAGTCTTATGGAAAACTATAAGAACCCATGACAAAAGACTGTTTTATTCATTTATATTTTCTTGAATTAAGGTATTTGAGTGTAGTTATGAATTTAGTTAAGGAACTTAAGAACTAAGAAATATAGGCATTGAATATTGTTTATCCGTGTCTATTTTCCAATATTGTTTATCTGTGCTTAATTGTCCTTTCGCATTATTTAGGGTTTCCTTGAAAGTATGACAGACGAAGAGTTCAGCCTTCATAAAGCAGCGTTGTCTACTAAGAAATTGGAGCGTCCAAAGACTTTGAACAGTTTGGCCAATTTTTACTGGAATGAAATTGCCTCTGGTGACTATAATTTTGGCAGACATGTCGATGAAGTTGAATATTTGAAGAATGTTACCAAAGATGATGTGGTTCAATTTTTCAAGGTAAGTAGTATTTAATGTCTCAAGTTAAAGTAGCAATAGATAAAGCTGGTATTTTTATATTACTGAAGCCTCAATGGACTAACGCCGCTAAAACTCATTATTTTAGTGCGCTCATAGACCGAATTCTAATAAATGCATTGGCTATGATCTCCATTCGTAATAACATACCATTTCTTCCAGAGCTACTTGGCTTTGTTTTGGTTTATTGTTCTCGGCTTTTATTAGAAAGTTGCCGTGCTTTGAATTGCAAATTTGTCTGCACTTACTTAGGGGCCTTTTAAAGTTAGGCTACAATTGCAATGAGGCGAGTTACGTAAAGGGATCTATTTCTATATCTCCAAGTCTATTTCATCTCAGTATGTACCTCAGAAGTTAGGTTTTTGGTCCACAGAAAAATCCTGGTCCACTCTATTGCAGAAGCCTCCAGTTTTTTTCTGTTTTTTTTTTTCATCTCAGTCTGTACCCCAGAAGTTAGGTTTTTAGTCCGCTGAAAATTAGTTTTCTTTTTTTTCATCTCAGTCTGTACCTCAAAAGTTAGGTCTTTGGTCCGCTGAAAAATGTCTCTACTCTGTAGCTGAACCCTCTATTTTATTTTATTTTTTCTAAGTGAAAAATGTAAATACTGGACACTTTCAAACGATATGAACTTGTAATCTGTAATCTTTTCTTGTCGCTCTCCTCTTTCATCATATCTTCCCGCGCCCACTCCTCTCTCTCTCTCTCTCTCTCTCTCTCTCTCTCTCTCTCTCTCTCTCTCTCTCTCTGCTCTCTTTTTCTGTCTCGCATGTGCATACATTGTTGTTGGCTTACGTATCAACTTGTGTTTTCAACATTGCAGTTTTACAATAAAAGAAATTTGTAACTTTGAGTGTTTGTCCTACTAGTACACTAGTACTGAGTATGAATAATACAAAAAGACAGTTATGAAAATTCTTCTAAATACAATTCATATAAAAGCTTAAATAAGTAAAAGTCATCGAGGTGAGTGACAATTAACAATAAACGTAACAACATATACAGCTTTTTTCTTTCTTTTTTTTCTTTTTTAAGAAACAAAATAGAAAACCGAGATTACGCTTCTTGTTAAGTGTTTAGCAAAATCCTGGCAAAATTTGTCAAATGACTGTGCTTCATTTCGCCAATTTTCTGACGATTTGATGTTTTACTGACCGACTTAACACACTGGGGAAGGACATCCATTTAATCACGAGTGAATGTGAATTTCTTTGGATCTTTCGTGTATAATTAAATAAAAAAAAACAAGTTTTTTTAACGGAAAGTAAGGAGCGGCATTAAAACTTAAAATGAACAGAAATTACTTCGTTAATTATTGATTCTCCTTAATGCTTTTCCTTACTTTCAGTTGAAAAAAACTTTTTCATATTTATTTTTTCATTGTTTTTTTTTTAAATAATGCTAGAAAATCCTGCGCTCTCTTCGTGAACATTTTCTTCCCCCATGACAAATTCCTCCAAGGAAAGTTCCCCCAACATATTTCCCTCTTCTCAACCCCCCCCCCCCCCAACCTAAAAATCCCCCTGAAAACGTCTGTAGACTTTCAAATAACCATTACTATGTGTAAGCACTGGTCAAAGTTTGTACCTTGTAGCCCCTCCCACGGGGACTATGGGGGAGTAAGTCGTCCCCAAAGACATAGTTATAAGGTTTTTCGACTACGTTGAATAAAATGGCTATCTCAAAATTTTGATCTGGTGACTTTGGGAAAATAATTAGAGTGGAAGGGGCCCTAGGTGCCCTCCAATTTTTTGGTCACTTAAGAAGGGCACTAGAACTTTTCATTTCCGTTAGAATGAGCCCTCTCTCAAGATTCTAGGACCACTGGGTCGATACGATCACCCCTGGGGAAAAAAACAAACAAACAAATAAACACGTATCCGAGATCTGCCTTCTGGCAAAAAAAAAAATGCAAAATTGCACATTTTTGTAGATAGGAGCTTGAAACTTTTACAATTGGGTTCTCTGATACGCTGAATCTGATGGTGTGATTTTCGTTAAGATTCTATGACTTTGAGGGGTTGTTTCCCCCTATTTTCTAAAATAAGGCAAATTTTCTCAGGCTCGTAACTTTTTATGGGTAAGAATAAACTTGATGGAACTTATATATTTAAAATCAGCATTAAAATGCGATTCTTTTGATTTAGCTATTGGTATAAAAGTACAATTTTTTTAGTTTTAGTTATTATTGAGCCGTGTCGCTCCTTACTACAGTTCGTTACCACGAACTGTTTGACAAGGTGCTAATTATAGGCTAATGTTTTAAGTTGGCATTGCGAATTGACAATTTTAAGTGAATATGCCTTATCTTCAAGTTTTTTTGTGGTATACTTATTATAGTTATTTATTTTATTTATTTTATTTATTTTTCTTCAATGTAAATTGAAAAGTAGTCTACAAAGTATGCACTGGTCTTATGCAGTATTCTAGGCCTATAGTTGTGTGGTATTAGTTCTTTTTTTTAATTCCACTATTTTTAATTGTAGAAATATTCCTGCTTTACGGGCATTCATGTAATTTAACTTTACAGTGTTATTTTTGGTCCAACGGATTTTAAATAAAGCGGGGTCTGCCGTACCCCCTCCTCCCGTGGGAAATTCCTCCAGAAAATCCTCCAGAAAATCCTCCCCCGACATTTATCCTCAAGTGTAAAATTGAGTCAGCAAAGGGGAATTAAGGCAAATAAAAAGGACAAAGAAAAGCATATAATTGTACATCAACTATTATGAAATAGGGCGGTAGGTCAGTGTTTAGGTAGGGGGGAAGGTGCCAGATGCCTAAAAGAGTGTATTTATGCCCAAATTGCCTGAATTTCTACGAGCCTTTAGATAAATGTAAGAAGTAGTATGGGTGCGAGGTAGGAATTGGTCTCCCACCTCTCTTCGTATATAGAAACCTTGAATAAGGGTGCTGCAGAGTTATACCTCCCTTCTTATTGCAGGAAAATGTTTTTGAAATTTATTTTAAAGCTTCATTTCACTGAACTAATTTGCTTTATATTTCGTGAAATTCTACGTAATGACGTAAGTGCACATCAGCTATTATAAAGGAAGGATAGTGGATCCTTTTTTTGGCGAACTATGCTCTGTCCACTGTGCTCAGAATAGTTAAAATTATCAATAAATATACCTCCGAGGATGACGAAACCCCCAGAGTCCCTGGGATAAGGGCCGTAAAGTATGCGAACTTTCAATTCTTTACAGATAGATTTCATAGTGGAAAAAAGAGGGGCATTCTTGATTTTAGGAATCCATTGGCGTGAAACTTTCAGGGATTATTTTCTTGATCTAAAAGATCATCAATACTTTGCTGTGGGAAGCAGGAGGGGCTAAGGGCCTGGAAATAAGCCACAAAAGTTTTTTCGTGATCAATTTGAAAGTTACGGCTGTAAGTCCTTGGGCTAAGAGGACTAATGCAAAACAAATTATTCAAAGAATTGGATCCTTTGAAATTGGTCACTCCTGTAGCAAAGGAGACTCAAAAATGGGCCGAATCTTTGATTGGCTTGAAACTTATTTGAAACTTCGGACTAAGGGGGCACAAATACAGAAAAGAAATAAGGCATAAATGAAAAAAGCGAGGATGCTTTCAAATGAGATGATGATTAATTTTAATCTAGGGATTAAGTGAGACTAGAATTCCTATTTTTTCTGTTATCAGGAACTATAATTTAAACCTTGCCATGTATTCTTAAGTTTCTGAAAAAGTGTATAAACGCCTATTTACAGTAAAATATGGTTAATTGCAGACCGATTCAACATGAGGGTAAACTGATTTTCAAAAACAAACTCATTTTCAAGTCTTCTCTTTTCATCTGTTATCGTAAGCTTCTAAATCCCTTAAAAAAGGAGTTTTTGACGTTAATATGCGAGAAGAGGTTAACAAGTTTTGATCGTCCGCTTTAAAAAGTTCGTCGAAAGTTTTTTTTGGCTTTTGGGACAAAGAAACTTTTAGAAAACTTTACTACCGGAAAATGATCGTATAATTCAGTCATTAAAATTTAGTCTGTAAATCTTTACACCTGCAGGGGGAAAGTGACCAAATATTTGATCTCTTTAAATATGACAGTTCCCTGGAAATACAAAAAAAAACATGATCCTTTCCCGTGGGCTTCCAAATTTTTAATGAAATTTTTTAAACCTTATTTTTAGACAGCCAAGATTGTCATTTTACCTTTTTTTCAAGCTCTGTGTTCTAAATGGGGCATAAGAAATAAGACGAAAAATATAAAATTAAAATGAAACTTGTCTTGAATTTTTAAAGTTCTGTTAGATTTGGCTGTATTGTCAGTGGTACTAAGATTTTGAGTTCCTACTAAACTGAAGCTAAAGTGCCAAATCTTTCTTCATTATCATTTTTCTGTACGAGCTCCTAGTCACAAGACTTGCTGTATTTATGAAATTGTCTTCTTCTATTCTAGGACCTTATATGTAAGAATTCGATGAAACGAAAGAAATTGAGTGTTTATGTCCAATCCACTGTGAATGGAAACTTGGAATGTGACCTCAAAACCAGTGACAGCAATGATGTCAAAGTTCAATGCCAGGTAAATTTGTTATAAACAACGGCTTCAATTCAGTCATAGTTTTCACAGTGCTTAACTGTCTGTAATTTTTTACAATAGGTAATCTATTACGATGTACAAAGTTCAATAACAATTAAACTTGTCATTTCAGTCGGTTCTTTTCTTCTTCTTCTTTTCAGGGTAATTTTAAAATAATTCAAAATATTCTAAAAACCTTTAAAAACATTTATCAAGGTCTATTTCCTAATGTCAGCAAAAATAGGGACAGTTTTCACAAGGAAACTTATTTCCATGCCAACTATATTAGAGAAAAAAATGAAGAGTTGATTGTTACTAGTTCTTCAAAAATTTGTTCAGCTCTAGTAATATGGTTCTTATTGAGTCATTTGTAAACATAAACTATGCCAGATTTCATGTGAAGCGTGAGGTGGGGTGAAGTATAAGAATAGACGTTTTTTGTCAGGAAAGATGCCATGTTTTCCCAAATATTACTTCATTTTGTAATTTTTTTTCTATGGTGTAAGGAGGGAAGAAGGGTTAAAGTACCTTGCCCTAAACTGGAGATGCCCTTGTATGGAATAAAAAATTGTCCAGATATTTTTGGCTGTGTTTTTACATGGAGCTAGCCTATAGTACACTATGCAGGTCTATAATGAATGAAAGACGAAAGTGATTGTTCCACGCTTTAAGGATAAAGTCTGCGAGGAAATTTAGATAAACATGTTTGATATACTCGTTTATATATTTTATTTATTTACAAAGAAATTTTTTATTTTGGCTATCCCGTTAGGGGAGGTCCTCGAATGGAATGGGATGAGTTTCTATATAGAAAACATTTTGAAGTATTTGGAAACTTCTCAAGAGGGAAGAAAGAATTAAGCTCTAAATAGATTCTGTTGTAGAAGAAGGACCTTACGCAGTTGTGTTGACCTCGGGTGACCTTGTTCTGTGATGAGTTGTTAGTAGTAGTAGCAGAGATAGAGTGTGAACAGGAAAAACTGGCCATAAATAGAATGAAATAGGAATAAATAAACAAAGGGTTGGTCCCATGCCTGTAGGCAAAGTTTCTTTGGGTGCGTTCTTTTTTCAAAGTTTTATGTATGGAACTTGACGATTGTATAAATATGTTTATAATTTGACTAGGTTCTGTAGTGACATTGAATTGAAGCTGATTGTACGCTATGTGAGAGAACGTACAGAGACTTTTCGTCTTCAAGAGGTCTGATGTTTTGATCCACCACATATAGTGTGCGACCATCGAATAGAAACTCTCTCAATTAGCACTTAAGGTTTAAGAAATGATGTTATAGTCCGGACAGTAGAATTTGCAGTCTTAAGGATATTTTTGTATTTATACAAAAAAATCAAAATCAATTTATACAAAAATCAATGGTCTGATGTTTCTTCAAGGACGCATATTGATACGAGCAAATATGGGCCAATCAATGTCAGCATTTCTGACTTCTAATGGATAATAGGACATTTGGGCTTACGTTCACCCATACCTTATAGCTTTCTTACCCTTCTGGCCAATAGCCTTTGGGTGTGTTCATTTCCCTAATATATAAATACTCTTGCTATTAACAGCTAATTTTATGTGCTGTGGCTAATGTTACTAGTAGCTAATATTATTAACTTCCGTTAGAAAATAGTGTTATGAAAACTGATAAGAGGGAGCAACAGCATCTAGCATTACATAACAGAACTATAAAATCACTTTTTAAAATCTGAAAAAAAAAACGTAGCCTTATTTATTGTTTTTGTGCTTTTTTATTTACATTGGAATGGAGGACGCATTTTATCAAAAGGGTACAATAGTTATATTTGCGTATATCATTTGTATAGCTAGCATATGCTCTGTCTACTATTTAATTTAAACCTATTCCAGTCATTTTACAATAATAAAAAATTGCCAGCTTTTTGAAA
>NC_088865.1:16970675-17000530 GCF_032884065.1 Artemia franciscana | reverse complement strand
AAATAAGTGTATTAATGCAGACAAAAAAGAGATCATAAAATCTAAAAATCAAAAGAGAATTTGTCAGATTGTCAAACATAGAAAGAAAATGTGTGCTAAAATATAGTGGACAGAGAAAGCAACAACCAAAAAAGAGAACAATATCCAAATAACATATAAAATTAAAAAGAGAACATACCTGAATCCTGGAAGTCAAAGCGCAGAGAAGACAACCATACACCATGAAACAAATACTCAGGGGACATCAACTCCTCAGAGGAAAAGAATTTTCAAATTTCCCTTCTCTCCTTATCAATCTTTTTTTCTCTCTATTCTTTCTCACTCCCTCCCCTCGACCAAGCCCTGATCGAATAGGTACGGGACCCAATTGTGATTTTTTGCGAGGCCCTCTGTGTGTGTTAAATATTTAAGTAAAATATATCTGCATAGTAGTTTACGTACGGAAAGTAGTTAACGTACGTAGTGCAAAAATTTCTCTAATATAGGATTATCCCAATTAAAGTGAATAAACTTGAGATGATCTTTTATGGGTATCAGTTTTCTTTATTATAAAGTGTGTATTATTATAATAAACCCATTAATAAATCTCACCCAGCAATGCAAACTTAAAATAAATATTTTTTAATTATTATTAAATATATTTTAAATAAATATATTTTTATTTATATATTTTATTTTATATTTTATGTAATATTTTGAATAAATATATTTTTATTGCACTTCTGAAAAATTAGAAAAAATGAGGTATTTTTAACTTACGAACGGGTGATCGGATCTCAATGAAATTTGATGTTTAGAAGGATATCGTGTCTTAGAGCTCTTATTTTAAATCCCGACCGGATCTGGTGACATTGGGGGGGGGGGGGAGTTGGGAGGGGGAAACCTAAAACTTGGAAAAGAGTGGAGGGATCGGGATGAAACTTGGTGGGAAAAATAAACACAAGTGCTAGATACATGATTGACATAAACGGAACGGATCCGCTCTCTTTGGGATAGGTGGGGGGGGGGGGTTATTTCTGAAAAATTAGAAAAAATTACGTATTTTTAACTTACGAACAGGTGATCGGATCTCAATGAAATTTGATATTTAGAAGGATATAGTGGCTTAGAGCTCTTATTTTAAACCCGACCAGATCTGGTGACATTGGGGGGGGGGGAGTTGGGGAGGGGGAAACTAAAACTTGAAAAACACTTAGAATGGAGGGATCGGGATGAAACTTGGTGGAAAAAATAATCACGAGTCCTAGATACATGATTGACATAACCGGAACGGATCTGCTCTCTTTGGGGTAGTTGGGGGAGGGGTTAATTCTGAAAAATTAGAAAAAATGAGGTATTTTTAACTTACGAACGGGTTATCGGATCTCAATGAAATTTGATATTTAGAAGGATATCGTGTCTCAAAGCTCTTATTTTAAATCCTGACTGGATCTGGTGACGTTGGGGGAAGTTTGGGGTTGGGGAACCTAAAATCATGGAAAACGCTTAGATTGGAGGGATCAGGATGAAACTTGGTGGGAAAGATAAGCAGAAGTCCTACATACTTGATTTACATAATTGGAACGGAGCCGATCTATTGGGGGGGGGGGGGTTAATTCTGAAAAATAAGAAAAAATTACGTATTTTTAACTTACGAAGGAGTGATCGGATCTTCATTAAACTTCATATTTAGAAGGACCTCGTAACTCAGATCTCTTATTTTAAATCTCAACCGGATCAAGCGTAATTGGGGGGGGGGGCTGGAAATCTTAGAAAATACTTAAAGCGGTGAGATCAGGATGAAACTGGATGGGAAGAATAAAAACCTGTCTAAGATACGTGACTGACATAACCGAACCGAATCCGCTCTCTTTGGTGGAATTGGAGGGGGGGGGGGTAATTTTGAAAATTGAGGTATTTGTAACTTACGAAAGGGTAAGATAAGATAAGATAAGATTTATTTGCAAAAGAACTATCACAAGCTCTAAAGAGCCGAATTCGCTTTATATGTCACTAAAAGCTAAGAAAAAAATCAAAATAGTACATTAAGTCAAACACTTAAAATTAAAAGGAATTAAAAAAGCAAAATCATCAAAGATAAAGCAAATTCAAAGAATAAATCATCAAAGATAAACTTAACAATTAAATTACAAAAACATTGCAGTAAAAAGGGGAATTTGGCAATTACATGATCATGAATTATTATTAAGGTGTTTCAGAATAAATGGTATAAAACTTTTGCGAAACCTTTCTTTAACAGCATGAATCGGAGAGTAAGTTGGGATTGCTAAGGAGGCTGACCGGGGGAGTCGGAGTCTAATGGGATTGTGAAAATCAGGGAGTAAGTCCTCAGTGCGGGGATTGGAAATGACTGATTTAGCGAAAAGCAGGCAAATTTTTTCCCTCCTTTCTTTTAAGGTGGTAATGCGCGCAGCTTTAAGGAGGAAGGAGTATGGAATTTTGCCTTCTTTGTAAATGATCCTGAGTGAACGCTTTTGGACCGACTCGATTTTGTCACTAAGTTCATTTGAAAGTTGCGAATGCCAGACCGGACATGCATATTCCAATAACGGTCTGATAAAGGATAAGTATACACGGAGGGAATGTATCTTAGGACAATTAAATTTGTTTAGTAGCTTAAAAATGGATAGTGAAACATTTGCTTGTTTAACAATGTTGGATACATGTGTTTCCCACTTAAGATCATTAGAAATTGTGACACCAAGAAGCTTAACATGTTTCACTAGCATTTCGCTTGGGATCGGATCGCAAAAAGCAGGAGTAGATTTCAAGAAGTTTATTGTCATTATCTGTGATTTAGTGGGATTTACTGTCATATTTAGATTCTTGGATTCATCCGAACATTGGGTTAGGATTTCAACGGGGTCACTTTTAATATTCCTATGACATACTTCAAGGATCGACAAGTCATCAACATATTTCCATCGTTGGGGGAACTCCTTGCCAATTTCGTTAATCATGACAAGAAATAATAGTGGTCCCAATAAGGTTCCTTGAGGTATTCCACAGTACCTAGGGAGGGGGTTAGAGAAGGTATTTTTGTATTTTACAACTTGTGATCTGTCTGAAAGGAACGATATAACAATATTTACTAAGAGTGGGTCAATTTCAAAGTTATCATGTAGTAAACGAATTAGGATAGTGTGGTCAACTAAGTCAAACGCTTTTTGGAAATCGACTAAAACAAGGTTTAGCCAAACATTTGGTTTCTCTAGTTCACTTAGGATCGTGTGAATCAAGTGTACAAGGTAATGGGTGGTGGAGGTTTTTCTTAAATTACCAAACTGTCGGATGTCAATGCGTGGTATAATTTTAATTTTAAGCCAGTCACAAAGGAACCCTTCGTAAAGCTTAGAAAAAACTGGAGTGAGTGTAATAGGACGTATGTTGGTTATAGTCAGACTGGAAGATTTCTTTGGGATGGGTGTTATAAAACCAAGTTTCCAGCAACTTGGGAATTTACCAGATTTTGTAATTTGGTTAAAAATATCAGATAAAGGTCCAGCAATTGTGTCTGAAAAGGCTTTAATCAAGTCAATTGGGATGTCTAATGGGCAAGTACTTGATTTTTTGAGCTTTTGGATTTTATTTATAATATCAGAGGGAGAAATTTGGGGGAAAGAGGTGGAGGGAGGAATAGTTTGACCTGAGCCAGTGAAAGGGGGGAGACTTTGAACTATGGACGCAAGATGCAGGTTCAAATCGTTGGCTATCTTGGAAGGGGGCTCAGGGAGATGAAAATTAACTTCAACAGGGTTTTTTCCGCAAATCTCTTTGATTTTCCTGTACCATTGTTTGGGTTTGTTAGAATACAAATCCTTAACCTTACTATTGTAATACCCAGAAGCTGCCTTTCTCAATTTTCTCTTCAGGAACTTTCTTAGATCATTAGCCTGTGAGATATGTCCTTGCTTGAACAAATTGATTTTTTTTCCTTATTAGTTTTTTAAAAGTCGCAGTAATGTAAGGTTTATCGGTAGAGCATATTTTAATTTTTTTCACCGGAAAATGGACTTCATAATTATTCCTCAATAAACTTTGGAGGGACAAAGCCTTGAAGTCGACATCATTTGTTTGGTACACAGGGGACCAATTTTCACTAGTGATCCAAGAGCCAAAATTGTAGAGTCCTGAGTCAATTAGAGGTCTAAAGACGGTTTCAGTAATAGTAAAGGAATGTTTAATTGTAGCTAGTGGAGATAGGAGTAGGCTAAAGTGGTAACTACCTCCGAGAGGGGGAAGAATGGTAACGGGTCTGTAGAAATTTGACATATTGGTGCATATTAAATCAAGAGTAGAATTGCCTTTGGTAGTAGGGACTTTTACAATTTGTTTTAGACTAAAAGTATTACATGTAGACTCAAGTTTTAATTCATTTGCATCACCTAAGAGGAAAATTCCAGCATTTGGGTATTTAGATAGTACATAGTCGGCACTACCATGCAATTTTTCAATAAAATTAATTTTTTCAGTCGCTCTCTGCCCAGGAGAGTAGTAAAAACAGCACAGGACAATCAAGTTGAAAGGACGTGGTAAGACTTTAGGTCGAACACAAACCCACAAAATTTCATCAAAGGGAGTAAGACAAGGAACTAATATTTCTGAAGGATAAAAATCATTACGGACAAAGAAAAGAATTCCACCCCCTTTCTTACCCAGAGGGTGGGTTTCGGGTCTGAGTTTAATAAACTGGGTGAAATTATTCATTTTTAACATGTGTGTATTTTGAGCGTGTACTTCAGTAATAGCGATTATGTCTGATCTATATATTTTAGAAAAGGAGTCTAATTCATTAAGTTTGTCAAAATTAAGACTTTCAGCGTTGCTTAACAAAAGTGTGGGAAATTTAAAACGACCTGCAAAGGTACCATTTTTACACTTAACTTTATTTAAATTACAAATGGGTACAGGGGGCGTGGTGGGATTCTTAGCGGGTGCCAGATTAATGTAGTCAGAACAGGGGACCAAGGGAGCACATTTGACTTTTATGGGATGACTATTAGGGTCAACATCGAAAGATGAATTATTAGAGTAAGAAAAGGATTTATCTTGGGGATTTGGGGGTGGGGGGACGGGCAATGATATGGATGAAGCACGAGGAGAACAATTAGGATTCATTGTAAGACAATTAAAAAGTCTCAGACCTGAGTCACGTTGACAGGGTAGGCACGAGGGATAAAACGAATGGACTGGGGGTGGGGTTTCGTAAAGTGCTGGGAAAGGGGGCCTGGTTGGGAGTAGTGATTCATGTCCGTCAAGAAATTGTTGGTTTGTGGCAGAGTAGGGAGGGTACAGGGCAGCATACTGTGAGGGGGGAGGAAATAGGACTTCTGTGTGCGGGGTGGGGGAGGAGGTAGCAAAGGATAAGGGAGGAGAGTTCGGGATCGGGAAGGGTTTGTCAATTTTTGAGCTGTGCCTGATGAACTTTGATGAGGAATTTTTGCTTGAGTGCGGTGCACTAAAAAAGGACGGCGGAAGGGAGATGAGTGGCTCTTACAATTTTTATCTTTGGACAGGGACACTGGAACAGGGCCCCAGGGAGAAGAATTAACATCATTTAATTTTGGTGCATGGGCAAAACTACAATATTTGTTGTTACAAGCTAAAACTGGACAAAGCTTCACATGGTCAAAACTGCACTTAACGGAACCACAACTACCTGAAATAAAATTACGACATATATGTAAAAATTTGCACTGCTTACTAAATTTACAACGATTATGATTAAAATGTTTGCATATCACATTTTTTTTTTGTTGGTACTCTTTTGCTGGAACTTTGTTGGTGCACTTGGCTGAAAATCATTGAGCTCATTTTTTTTAGTGTAATTTGCCTTAATTCTATTTTCGAAAACACTTTTTGGCTGGAGCTTGGTTGAAGAAAAAACGTGTTCAAATACACAATTGTCTCCTAATTGGCAAGAACCTGCCAAGATTATATTAGCACATTTTAGTTTATTATCAGAAGAGACAGTCTTATTACGCAGGCTATTCACCTTGTTAATATCCACACGTTTTTGAGCATCTGTAATGTGGTAATCAAGGCTACCATTATAATTAGCCTGTATCAAGGGTGGATTGAGTTCAATGAAAATTTCCGGATTTGTGTCACTTGTTGAGACAGGTATCACTGGATTTAATCCTCTAAGTCCTTCATCAATATTCATTTGGTTTATGGACATTGCACTTTTTTTATGGTCAGAGATGAAAGTGTTATTAACCACATTCGAAATGGAATTATATGCAGGTTGATTTGCTAGATCGCTTTGGTGAATTGTCAAAAAATTGGAGATGAAAGTTAATGCATCCGTTAGCTTTTCTTGTATAACCAAGATTTTGGTAATATCTAGTTGTAAGATGGGGGGGTGTAGGGACAGTGTCCGTTTGAACTGATTTATCAATGCTACAGTCAATTGTTTGACAAGATGCATTTGTTTTCCCTTCAGAACAGCCTCGGCGTTGGGGAGGGACAAGGGAAATTGTAGGATCACACAAACTAGTGCCAGCCTTGTTAGAAACGGTTGGTTCTTCAGTTAATAGAGGAAACTGGCTGAGCGGAGTGTCTGGAAAATGTTTAGGGCTGCTGAGATCACTTAGAATGCTAAGAATCCTTCTTCTTTCAACAGGGGTACGGGGTGTCCGAAAAGTTCCGGATGAGGAGATAGAAAGCACTGGAGAAGAAGTACAATTTACCTTAGACTTAGTAGAGCAATCTAGGCACATCCAGGAGTTATTCCAACTAGTGATTTCTATCCTAGCACACTTTTCAGTCCCTGCATGGAACCAAGAACTGCAATTAACACATTTGACTGCGTTTGAAGTAACCCGTAATCTGCATTCAGGACAAAACTGTTTTGATTTCATCATTTAGTCTTGCAACACAGGTTTATGCCTTACTTAATTGAAAGGTCTTAGTATGTCTTAACAGGTCACTAATTATTAGAGCAAGCGAAATGCGACTGCATTGAATGAATGCTAGATGCGAACTGAAAACACGAAAGGGTGACCAGATCTTAATGAAATTTGATATTTAGAAGGATCTTGTGCTTTAAAGTTTTTATTCAAATTCCGATCAGATCCTGTGACGTTTGGGGGAGTTGGAGGGGGAAACCGGAATTCTTGGAAAACGTGAAAATTGGGGTATTTTTATCTTACGAATAGATGATCGGATCTTAATAAAATTTTATATTTAGAAGAAATTCATGTCTCAGAGCTCTTATTTCAAATCCCGACCAGATCTTTTGACATTGGGGGGAATTGGATGGGAAAATCTTGGAAAAACACTTGGAGTGTAGGAATCGGGATGAAGCTTGGTGGATAGAATAAACAAATGTCCTTGATACGTGATTGACAGAATCGTACTGTATTCGCTCTCTTTGGGGGAGTTGGGCGGAGGGGTTCAGTGATTTGGCGAGTTTGGTTTTTCTCGACGTGCTAGGACGATGAAAATTGATAGGCGTGTCAGGGAGTTGCACAATTTGACTTGATAAAGTCGTTTTCCCAGATTTGACCATCTGGGGGGCTAAAGGGAGAGGAAAAATTAGGTATTTATAACTTACGAGTGGGTGATCGGATCTTAATTAATTTTGATATTTAGAAGGACATCGTGACTCAGAGCTCTTATTTTAAATCCTGACCGGCATTAAGCCTCTTATTTTCCTTTTTAAATCAATCTATTGATTCATTGAATTTTGTTAGAGCTTATACCATACGATCTCTTGGCTCTTAGCTCTTCTCGCCTCGTCACAAGTGCCATATGAGCTCTTAGCTCTTGTTATTTATATATTTTATTTTTTATTTTATGTAATATTTTAAACAAATGCATTTTAATTATTCAAATAATTCATAATTTATCCCTTATCATCAAAAACAGTTTGCTTTAAATTTCAAAATCTTTTTTTTTTTTTGGTAACAAAAAAATTCTGATGGTAATGTGATTCTGATGGTAATGTGGGACCATTTCAAATTTGAGGCCCAATCGGGCCTATCACTCTCTCTGTGGAATTTTGATCGAGGATTTATTTCCAGGTGACATATTGAAGTCGATTGGGAAGTATCCAGTTGATCATAGCAACATAGAGCTGGTACTACAACAGCTTGTCGAACCCTGTGTTTTGCCTCTAAGCATTGTCCGCAAATCGGGTCTCATTCTCGATGTCTTCGACACTCAAACAATGCGTCGTTATACCGATGAGGGAATCCTAGGCTTTCTTGAGTTTTTAGAAAGTTGTGAAACCAGTTTGAATATCTTCATTGATTATTTAGAAAAATACTCTTGCGCCTGTTTGCTACTAAGCGTAGATGATGTGACTGAACTTTCTCCTGAATATGCGGATATTTTTTACGAATTCGATTTGTACAAGTTCTTTGGTGGAAAGAAAAGGGAAACCGATGCCACTACTATAAGGGGAAGCGTTCTAACCGTTGGAAAGTCTTTTATGGAGTTATTTGGCGAAAAAGAGCAATGGTATACAATATTTAACTTTATTCTTGGCAGTTATAGGATTTTATTAATATTACTTTTTTTAATGTATTGTCTAACTTTTATGGCATGTACAAACTCAATGGAAGATAGATTGCCCAGAATGGTACTGGGATAATAGCCAGGGGACTTGAAGAAGAGAACGATCGAAAAATACACTTCGTCGTACATACCATTAGAACCTGAAACACATCTATGCTCTAGTCCATCTCATTGAAAGATGTCTGGGTAGCAACTCATACAAGGGCTAATTGGCAGCTCTCTCCGGATGCCTCTGGGGTTACGGGAGGAGCAAAAGTCTTAAGAGTGTAAGGTCAAAGAAAAGTAATGGGAAGCATTTACCTACTCCTTAACACTATAGCTTCTAATATCCACTATAATGGATGATTATTACTTGGAACAATTAAAAAATTCAACAAATTTTTGTACAGAACAAAAAGAAAGAAAGAAAAAAAGAAAGAAAGAAAACAAAAAGCAAAGAAAGCAAAATAAGTTTTGGCACCTCAGATTCTGAAATAATAATAATAATAATAATTTATTTTTAACCTACATCATAACAAGTTATGGCACTTGTGGAGTAACAAAAAGACAAAAAAAAAATGAAATACACTACAAGTAAAATATACTACAAATAGAAAAAACTATACGCTACAATGAGATTAACCGAACAGACGGACCAAAGGATGATGAGGCGATAAACGATAAAAAGCTGATTCCTCAACCTTCCATACATGAGGGCCAACTTTGCACTTATATCAGGGACATCAAACTTACGAATTATCTTCCTATTGCTATACAAAGGGGGGAGATAAAGTAAAAATTTACAATATCTGAAATAAAAAATCCGAATCTGATTAACATCTTTTTTCTTTAGAAGGGGATAAAGACCAGAAAGATAAAGAACAGAATGATCACAAAATGTAGCATATAGTCTACCGAGTGCGCGTCTATTATACTTCTCTTGATTAGCAACTATCTTAGAATAGCCTGTTTGAATTTTCTTTTGAACATCACGAACAGTGCACTGCCGTAGGCAAGAAATTGAATTCGTAACAGTAATACCCAACCACCGAAAGGTGGAAACAAAGGGTATTGAAAAACCGCGACAAGCTAAGGGAGCATTAGAGGAAGTCGGACCATTAAAAACTAGAAATTCACATTTCTCAACATTAAGAGAAAGACCAATATTAGAAAATAGACGTGAAACTTTTGAGACCATAAACGAGAGACCTTGCTTATTTTTACACAAAAGTAAAAGGTCATCTGCATAAGCAAGATAAGAAACATCTGAGAGCCCAATAAAATAATTTGATCTAATTTCATCTAAAATACCAGAAATATTCTTTAAATCCTTAAAGTTTCTTCTTGCCAAACAAACAAAGGAATAATTAAATTACTATGCTAGCATAAATTATATTTGTAGTGAAACTTCTCTATAAGAAGGAAATTATAACGAAAAGCACGCATTTTCGAATTTGAATTTTTGCATTCAGTAAATACTTGCATGTTCAAAGGTTTCTTTTTAACTCTTGCCTAAGTCTTAATGATCTTTGCCTGGTGCTAGTTTCTACCATTGTCCAATTTGATTCTTCACGAGTGTAATTTTAGTTTTCACTCAAATTACATGAAAAGCAGATATTTTTAGAACGATATGTATTAGTTTTGTTCATAGATAAATAACATACGTTAAGTATATATTCAGTATATATATATGGTAAGTATAAATAACATATTAATCGAATACAAGCCAACCTAAAATGTCTGTCTGAATTATTAGAATATCATGCCTGAATTCACGGCTAGCGAGTACACAGTATGATCATTTTTTATGTAGCTATTGAAAAGTTATTTTTAATCTTTATGTTTTGTATGATCAAAGCACAAATTCTGTCGTTTGTGCTTCTTAGTATTTGTTTAAAATAAATTGTTTATATGTTGAGCAGCTCCCTCTAATAGCAGGAGTATAGCCTTTGGGGATCTGACTTGGAATAATCCCTGTTAATGATAAAGCTATCCCCGGGGTTTGCTGCTGCTGAATTATTGCAACACTGAATGATCTAATTCGAGTCGATTTTAATCAAGCTACAATGAATGATTTGACTAATCATTCAACTAATTAACAAGTACTTATTTAGAAATCTTTCCAAAACTTGATTTTGAAAAGTTTGAAAACCAATTAAGTTTGACTATCTTGTTAATTATATTTTACATGAATTTGCAAGTTAAGCGTTGCCAAGGACGGACAACCATACTGTTGTCTCGGATAGATCTTTAAAGGCATCAAACCTTCTGGTTATTTCAATGCAAGAGAATCCAAGGTGTCCAGTGGTAATACTCCTTAAGTATAATTTATAAACAGAATGAAGTCATAATCCAAAGCTAATACATGAATTATATTACATTGTAAACCTAACTTAAGCCTATAGACAATGAAAACATACAAATATTTACCTTACTTTGTAATATAGGTTCTCGAACAAAGGAGGTTTTCCTGTTATTTACATATTTCGGAGTTTCGTACCCTTGGGGTGGGTCTTGTAAAGACTACTGAATGTCCATGGGATTTGGAAGAACTTCAGAGATCTCAAATAATTTCAGAGATATCTTTTAAAGAATGTTGGAAATTTAAGTATAAAAAAAGCACTAATAACTTAGAAAAGTATTCTTTTTGTCTTGAGAATTAAAAAAAAAAAAAAAAAAAATAACGTATTTCATGAGTTTCAGTGGAACAGGCAGTTCCCAAATAAAAAAAAGTTAGAAAATAGTCACTTCAACTTTGAAACAAAGAAACGAAAAACAACATTCTCAAAATGCGCTACAAGCTTTCAGAGGTCAAACCTGTGCTTTAACTAATTTAAAAAAAAAGTATTTGCGCACTCCTTATGATTTGTCTTGACTAATTCAGGATGATCACCCAAATTCCAAGGTCTTAGCCTCCCATGTCCTGGGGCTACTTTAAGGATAGGGTATCCTCAAGGAGTCTGTGGGCCATTACTGGACTCACAGAAGCAGTAACAACGAGTATTACATCCACTCTCCAGCTGTTTACAAGAAGCTGTGGGCAAATTTGTTCTTATACATCAGGAAATATCTGGGGATAAATTTGCTCATTTCGAACGCCTGTCCTTATGAAGAAAGAGAAACCCTAAGACTCTCAGGCTCTATATTGGTGATTTGATCCAGTCAATTACTTTTAGCAGAAATTGTTTTTAATGCCAATTAAAAAAAAAGAAAATATATCGAAAACCAAAACCTGTTTGGAGGAATGGGGTGTTCACCCAGTATACTACAAAAATAAACTGAACTGATCATACTATTTGTAATAAAAAGCATTACAAGGGAGCTGAAAAAGTATCTAGTGTTTCAAATACTTAGCACTTGTATCTGCTTCGTAACCTCAATTGAAAATCTCTTCTTCCTTTTCAGTATCTCAATAAACATCAAGGATGTTCCTCATATAATAGTTCAGCAAGCATGGAAGACTCATACCTTTGTGATGGCCATGCCATCTAACTGGACTTCGGAGCATTATCTTCATTCAAAGCTTAGTCATATAAAGAAACTGTTGAAATTCATGTATGGATCAGCTGAATCGGCCCTACAATTTGAAAAAGAAGAATGCGACTGGCTTTTTACTGTTGTGTTTTTATCAGTGGCCGCGGTTAAGTTCTGCAATGACTGTAATTTTTCTGTTTCCAAACTACCTTGCTGCTTGTTAGATGATATGGAAGTGACGTTTTTAGAAGAGTCTTTCCCTGTGACGACGCCTATTCCGAAGCTACTTAAGGTAATCTTAGGTTCATGGTTGCCCCCTTAGGGGCAATCTAGTAAAGAACTCAGGATTTAAAAAATCGTTAAAAAAACTGTAAAGTAACTATTATTTCGGTTAATCTTAATGTTCGTTGCGAAAACAAATTCGTGAAAATTTCAGAAATTAGCCTGAAAGCCAAAATTGGGCTCGAACCAAAATGAAAACTGCACCATTGGAATCGTCATCGAAACCCGCATTTGGAGCAACTACAGTCTCCAATCTTGAGCAACAGGGAAAATCGCTTTTGCACATGGGATGCAGTGATGCATTTCCTCTTTTCTCTTTTTTCCTGTTGCTGCTATTGGGGCACTAAAAAAATATAATGGCATTTTGAAGGGTTTATTTGAAAGGAAATTACTATATATACGTGTTTTTGAAGCAATAAAACAACATTAGGTTAGGGTGCAATTTTTTACAAAATTAAAACTAAAGGATAGTTCTTGAATGCAGAAGTCAAGTTTTGCATAATACACAATTTTTAAAACTGTTAAAAATTTAGTTTTTTCCATATGCATAAATTTGTATATCTAAAATCTTATGTATTTTTGGTTTACCATTTGATAGCAACGAGAGTTTAACTGCATATTCTCAAAACGGCTAAATGGTGTTATCAAAAATTGATTTTTAGAAAAATTCACGAGGATTAAAAAGACAATAGTTTATTATGGTAGGTTGATTGTTGGTGTCTTTTGTTCTTTTTTTATAATATTGATTGTTAGTTATTAATTATTAATTATGTTGATTATTCATTATGGAGTAGATTGATTGTTGGTGTAGCTACGTGAACTAGTAAGTGGGAATTGTGCCAAATTGATTGTATCAGCATGAGTTTCTAAATTTGACATCGTTGATGCGCCCTCGCTACTGAAACATTTATCTAATGATATATCTCTTAAAACTCAGCAAATGATTGGTGTTTTTGACCCTCTTTGGCCATTTTTTGAATTGAGGTAATTTATTTATGTTGTATGTTGTTATGCTGTTATGCTATTTATGTTGTTTTTTTTTCTTTTTTTGTGTGTTTACTCCACAGTTTAATGTATTTTGTGGGTTATAAATAAATTATTATTATTTATTATTATATTAGTGGGTAGAATTGCATTTTCTGAGTGTAATTCTCAGTTCAAATGTTTAGTTTAGTGAAAATTAGATAAATAGTTAGAAAAATTAAATTAGTTAAATTATTGAATAATTTAAAGAATGAAAGCTTTAATAAATACATTAAGATTTTTTATTAATGACTTCACTTGTTTTTTAAAGCTGTATTTAGGATTTTCCTCGGGGGGTAGGGTATTTTTGCTTGGGGGAGGGGTTACAAAAAACTTTTATACAGAACGCATCAAAAATTTCTTTAAATGGGTTCTGTCACTTTTTTATCAGTTGGACAAAATTTATTATTTTTTTTTGTGGGAGGGGGGGGGGGTATTAGCCTAAACCCGGTGAGCCGCCTCTCCCCTGGATACGGTCTTTCATGTCTGTCCTTCTTGTTTTTTGTTTCCTTTTGTAGAATATGGTGGGCAATATGTTACATTTTGTGCAGTTGGTGTTTCTGGAAGCGCAATACAAAAGAAACTCTTCTCTGAGCATTGGTTTATACGCAGAATATTTTATTGTTTCCGTATATAAAGTCAATTTTGTATCAGAACAAAATTGACATTTTGACAAAATTGGCACAAAATTTTGACAAAATTGACGGAACAAATTTAACAATTTGTTAACTAAAAAAATAGTCGTCCGTAGACGTTTGAATTGGAAGGGTAAGATTTATAAAATAACTCTGCAAATTGATACTTAAATTTTTTTGGAAGGACATTCTTTAGCCTTTAAAAAGATGGCATAGAAAAAGAAAAAAAACAAAAAAAAAACAAATTTGTTACATAAACACAGCAAACAAGATTCTTATTTCAATTTTTTTCATTTATAGGCTCAGTTGGACGCGGTTCTTTGTAATCTTGAAGCCTGTGATGTTTCCCGAATGGTATGTTATATCAAGTCTGAATTTATAGTTCTTAGACGTGGTACTACCTATTTTATTGCCTGTATTTTAGGATGTAAGAAATGGAATAAATTTCTTTCAGGTTTTTGTTAATATTTTGTTTTTAAGTTTTTGAATGATAATATTCTTTAAATCTTAGTTGATAAGAAAGGAAACTGTAATATAAAGAGAAGAATATTGCCGCTATTGATACTAAAATATTTGTTGAATTTTATTACTACCCTCTCCACTTTTACCTCTCCGTGCTAACCCCTGCTCACAAAAACTGATCATTGTCGCCAAAATTCAGAAAAAAGTCATTTGTATTCTTTTTGTACCTTTTGTTGTAAATAGCTTTAACAAGTAGTTATTCCGTATTCTATTTCTGGAAAATGGTTCCGTTAATTGTGGCCCCAGTCGTTACTATGATTGTTGTTTTTGGTAATAAATGGTTTAATTTTGCATCGGTATAAAAAAGAAAATTCAGAATCGGTAAAAATTCTGCATATTTGAAGTGCACAAGTCTATTTTTCAAATATCAAAATTTTAATTTAGCTATAAACTTAGATTTGTCCCTTATCTAGAAGCAAACGAAGCTAAACAAAAGTAACTGTCCCTTATTCTACTTTTAAGAAGCAATTCCGTTTAATCTGGCCTCAATGATGTCTATGATTGTTGTTTTTTGGTAATAAGTGATTCTGATTCTTAATTCTGAATCGGTAAGAAAAAGAGAGAAAAAAAGGAATCAGGATCGGTAAAATTTTCGTATATTTAAAAGTACGAATTTTCAAATATCAAAAATTTTAATATAGTTGTAAACTTAGACTTTTCCCTAAAATTATCTAGAAGCAAATGAAGTTAAACAAAAGTAATTATTCCTTATTCTATTTTTTAAAAAGCAATCAGTTTAGTCTGGACACGGTCGTAATTATGATTGTTTTTTTTTTGGTATTCTGATTCTGATTCTGAATTGTGAAAATGATTCTGATTCTGAATTGTGATTACACGTTTATTAGTGTTGCCCAGTGTAACATCACTTCATATCATTTTCTATACAGAACAAAGAGCAATCATATGTTAGCCAATAAAGTTTCTTTACTTATTTATTGAATTTTATATTTACTCTAGAAAAGCAGGTATATTTCCACCATTGTCAAATTCTATAGCTTAAGATGTATACCTAATTGATTGGTTTTATCTCTTTTTTAATTATCTAATCATTTCAGTAAAAATCTTTATAACATAATCATAGGTTTATTTTATTCCCTTATGAAATCTAAATTTCATAATCTTTTTTACGTGTTTATTTATATATAGAGTTGTCATAAATTGAACTGAATCTGTTTTTTTTTATTCGAAGATTGGCATCTACGTATGTAATTGACTTTGTCTATAACTCTAGAGAAAGCCAGTTTATAGGACGCCCATTATTCTTTATATTCAAATGTACCAGTGGTGTAAAATGTCATAAAAGCCTCGCTAGCTTCATCGAAAATGCGGGTAACGATACGATTCTAACTGACAGAGTAATCCGTTTGAGCCACTCACTTAAAAATTTTTCCCTAAAAATAAGTTCCTTTTTTAGGTAGTTGCATTTATATCTTGCATTTTTTTGGGGTATTTGCATTTTTAAGTCGCATTTTTGAAGTGGAAATGATAGTAGACCAAAAGCGCGAATGTAAGTGGCAAAGAATTTTATTAAAGACGGGTAGGGGGAGTTTTTTTTTCTTTCATAGTGGGTATTCCAAAAGCGGTACCTTGTTTGTCTTATGGCTGAAACTATAGGGAGTTTCCTTGAAGGAAGGGACTAAGGAAAATTGAAACTTGTTATGCTGCAGTATGTCAATCTGGATGCTGGCACATGCGCCGGGGAGGCCCAAAATGTCAATATTCTGGTGATTTCGTTAACTTACCTTCCCCCCGGACTAATTCCCTTGTGTTTTTCATCTCTTAAAAGTACCACTTTTATCTCTACTTTGTTTATCTTAATGACATTTTGTCACTTTTTATCAGAAGTTTAAACCCTTATTGTGACCAATTTCTATGAGAAAAAGGAGACAGTGGGAGCTATTCACAAAGTAGTTTTCAAATACTAAAATACAACAGTTCAAAATAGGGATGAAACCTTTTTTTTACTGCTGATGGACACTGTATATGTGTCCGAAATATTCAGTTAAAATTTCATATTTGTTTCACTGTCGATTAAAAGGTTTCATCCCTATTTTGAACTGTTATATTTTCGTCATGGAAAGGCAGCGTGGTCTTCGAAGTTATCTAAAATACTAAAATAATAACGATTAATCTTTCTAATTAATTTCATCCAAATATCTATTACTATCAGCAAAGCGTGTCAAAATTATTTTTTCGAGGGGATAATAATTTTTCCCAGATGCTCTCAGTAGATTATCTGATGTTCTTTTCTTTTTTATGCTCTGCTGCTAGTTTTAAATATTGGTCTTTTACAGGTAACCTCAGACTTTGAAAATGATTACGTAATCATTCGTGGAGCCCTCATTATGTACAAGAACCACCTCCTATGCACTCACTTGCCTTTGTCTATTACTCAGGATATCTATAACTACTTGAATTTACACCGGATTCTTTCTGTTGTACGTCATTCTCAAGTTTTTCAAATTGTTGTTTGGTCAGAAGTGTTTTTGGGTGAAGAGCCGTTTCAGAACAAGGAGCCCACTGCAGATAACTTGAAATGGTCTCTTCTTGTCGTTGTCCAGGTTAGTTTTTTTTTGTATTTTAATTGGTGATACATTCTGGAAGCAAAAGGTTTTTGTAAATTTCCGAACGTCAACGATAAATTAAAACTGCAAAATTGTTGTTTGATCAGAATTGTTTTGGGCAAACAGCAGTTTTAGCATAAGGAGCCAACTACAGATAATTTGAACTTGTCTCTTACCATCGTTGTTCAGACTCGATTTTTTTAGTGGTAAACTGTAGAGCCAAGTGGAGATCTGAGTAATGGATCGTATTCTCCTTAAACGTTCCAGATTTATAACTATAGAATGCGCGGTTTTAACGTAAATAAATATATTGATTCTAGGTGATCAGAACTTCTGCATTACTGTATTACAGCTATATTATATTCGATTTAATTTTGGAATATTCGTATTATTCAAAATAGTCTGAAGGTCAAACAAATACGCCCATGGGGATGAGACGAGCCCCCACAGTTTTGAAGAGAGGTGCCGAACACAATCAAAACATAGTATGTGCAAGCTGGTTGCCAAAAGGGCGTATCAGCAATATCTAAGGAACGACTGAGTCTATTAAGTTGGAAATTATAGGGTATGTCTAAGGAAATGTTGAAAAGTTATTGGAGTTATTGGAGAGCTACAAGCCCACCTTGTCTTTTTGAGGTGATCCCTTCCCTCAACACAGCTCAAAATTTTGAAAAAAGTGATTTTGATCAAAATAGTCAAAAGGTCTAGTAACTACGCCTCCAGGGATGCCCCCCACAGCCCCCATGGCAAGAATATTTAATTATTCTTGCCCTTGGGCAACTAGTGAAAATTTGTGCAGCATATGTAGATTCTGGTAGCAAATCTTCCTGAGGATATTTGGTGAGGTTTACTGAAGCTTGCTTAAAAATAAGTAGAGGCATTCGCTACAAGGTCAACCCTAAAATGGACTGCAACTACGGCTGTTATCTACATATATATATATATATATAAAAATAAGTTGTTTGTGTGTTATGTCTGTTACACTTTGTCTGTTACGCCAGATTATATCTTCTATATATATAAAAATAAGTTGTATGTATTTTTGTGTTGAGGGTTTAAATGTAAAAACTGGGAATTGCATAAATATTTCGAAATATTTTGACAATAGATTAATGTAATTTGAAAACCTTAAAAAAGATACTTAAAATTTGAGGTTTATTATAAATTGTTGAGCTTTAGCAAGCTTGGCACGTGAAGATTTTTCCAACTGTCAATGTTATAGAATGTTACCAAAAAGCAAAACCAGGCTTGCGGTTCAAAGAGAAAGGGCCAGATTAGGAATGTGCAATTTACGTCAACGAAGGCGTGTCGAGGAACTACCAGAGCAACGCGAAACCAGACTTGCTGCTGAAAGAGAAAGTAAAAAAAGAAGGCGTGTCGAGGAATCACAAGAGCAACGTGAAAACAGGCTTGCGGCTTCAAGAGATAATGCCAAAAGAAAGCGTGCCGAGGAATCACAAGAGCAACGTGAAAATTATCGCATGGCATTCAGGTACAGCCCAGTCGATGATTATAGTAGATGTGTTCAAATCGGGACTATGTCTAAAATTTGTCCCTACTGCAAGGCCTTGAAATTTAAGGGTGAAACAATGGGAATGTGTTGCGCCTCAGGGAAAGTTAAACTTCCTCTACTGGCTGCACCCCCAGAGCCATTGAAGACTTTGCTTATTGGAACTACGTCAGAATCTAAGCGTTTTTTATCAGACATCAGAAAATATAACTCATGTTTCCAAATGACGTCGTTTGGTGCCCAAATCGAAAATCAACATCAATTTATGCCTACTTTCAAAGTAAAAGGGCAAATTTATCATAGAGCAGGCTCACTTCTACCATTCTCAGGCGAGAATCATAAATTTTTACAATTGTACTTCATCAGTGATAGCAATTCTGAATTGAATACACGTTGCGAAATTTCTCCCAACGTTGAAAGGACAATCGTTTCCCAATTGCAACATCTTTTCCACGAAAATAATAATTTAGTGCGTTTGTTCAAAACAGCCATCGATTTGATGCCTACTGATACGCATAAAATTGTTATTTCCGCTGACAAAACGCCTCCTGGCCAACATGTGCGTAAATACAATGCTCCAACTATCGACGAAGTGGCAATCGTTATGGTCGGTGATCAGTTTTTACCTCGAGATATTATTCTTCATAAGCGAAACGCTCAGTTGGTAAGAATTGCTGAAACTCATCGATGCTACGATGCCTTACAATATCCTATCATTTTTTGGGATGGAGCCGACGGCTATCACTTTAATATTAAATTGATGAATCCAGCCACTAACAAAGAAATGAATAAGAAATGCAGTGCAATGCATTATTATTCCTATAGAATAATGATTCGGCAGGATGAAGACAATTATATTTTAAATGCCGTCAATTGTTTCACCAATACGTCGTTGATATTTATGCAAAAATTGAATCAGAACGTTTGCTATATATCCGTTTGAATCAGACCAAGCTCCGCTCTGGACAATACATTCATTTGCGAGATGCAGTTGTAAATGACGGTAATACCACAAACGTTGGAAGATTAACGATTTTACCTTCGTCATATGCTGGCAGTCCCCGTCACATGCATGAATTTGCTCAAGATGCTATTGCGTATGTTCGTCTCTATGGTCGTCCAGATTTATTTATTACATTTACATGTAATCAATCTTGGGACGAGATACAGCAGCTTTTACTTCAAGGACAATCGGCGGTTCATAGACATGACATTACGGCCCGTGTCTTCCGGCAAAAGTTGAAATCACTGATAAACTACATAGTAAAACTTGAAGTGTTTGGGTCAGTGCGATGCTGGATGTACTCAGTGGAATGGCAAAAACGAGGTTTGCCATACGCACATATTCTAATCTGGCTACATAATAAAATTACTTCTAGCGAAATTGATGATGTGATTTCCGCTGAAATACCTGATGAAAATGTCGATAAGGGATTATATGATACTAGCTGTTAGCCAACACCTAGTTGGTGGGGGCGCTTCGCGCCCCCCCCCAAGCCCCCCCGCGCGTGTAAGTCGTTACGCGCCATATTAGTTACGCGCCATTGTAGTTGTGTCCCTATGTCCCACCTGTGAATATATATATATATATATATATATATATATATATATATATATATATATATATATATATATATATATATATATATATATATATATATATATATATATATATATATATATATATATATATATATATATATATATATATATGTTTTTAACTACGTAAAACTTGCGAATATACAACATTCTTTGCTGTCCCATCGTCTGTGCATATAAATAGATTGTCAGGTTTACCGACTCTTGAACATGCAACGCATAATGGTCCATGGGAAAACAATCCGTATTCAGATCTATACCTCATGATTCTATTGATTGCCCTTGAGCTTTGTTGATGGTGATTGCTAATCGACCATTTCCTTTGTTGCCGTCGTCATTTATATATCCCCCTGTGCCCCCCGGCGTCCCCGTTGTAGTTGTGTCCCTGTGTCCGGGTCGTCATTTATATTCCCTGTGTCCCCGTCGTCATTTGTGTCCCGGTGTCCCAGTCTGTGATTTCTGTTTGAGTGTCCCGGGCGTCATTTATATTCGTCAGGATATTGTAGGGCATCGTAGCATCGATGAGTTTAAGCAATTCTTGTCAACTGATTGTTTCGCCTATAAAGAATATTATCTCGAGGTAAGAACTGATCACCGACCACAACGATTGCCACTTTGTTGATAGTTGCGTATCAGGAGGCATCAATTCGATTGCTGTTTATAAGCAGAAGCACTAAATTATTATTTTTGTGGAAAAGATGATATATATAAATATATATATATATTTTCTTTTTAGTTTTTTTGTAGTTTTTACCTTTTTTAGTTTTTTTCTTCTTTTGTATTAATGCTAAAGCCAAGGTTCACACCTGGAGCCTCTCGGACCTAGAACCTGAAACATAACGCTTTACCAACTCAGCTACTTCGGCGTGAATACATTCGTTTTGAGCAGCTTCCTCGGGTGTTGCCATTGTAGGTTCTTCAGTCATTTTACAATTAGAAATTTCTCTTTCAACGGTCTTCTTACAATTAAAAATTTGTCTTTGAACGATATTCTTAAATACCTGTGTCCTGGTCGTCATTTATATTGCCTGTGTCCCGGTCGTCATTTGTGTCCCGGTATCCCAGTCTGTAATTTCTCCTTGAGTGTCCCGGTCGTTATTTATATTCCCTCTGTCCCGGTCGTCATTTGTGTCCCGGTCTATATATATATATATATATATATATATATATATATATATATATATATATATATATATATATATATATATATATCTATATATATATATAAAAATAAGTTGTCTGTCTGTCTGTCTGTGGATCAGGTGACGTCGTGTTTCTGTGTTGACTGACGTCATGAAATAAGTAAGAAAAGAAAGCGTTCCGAGGAATCACAAGAACAGCAAGAAAACAGGCTTGCGGCTAAAGAACGCAAAACCGCGCAGTTAGATGAAAATCCACCTGGACAGCGAGTGTCAAAACATATCAAAACTGAAAATGATAGCGATGATGATTGGGTTTGGGATTTTGACTTGGATAAGGTCATCAATGCCTACCAGATTTAAGTTAAAAAAACAAAGGTTCGTCGATATGTACTTCATAGTGACGCTGAAAAATCAAGAAGAAAAAGAAAACTGAAAAAAGAAAAAAGGTAATAAACTAAAAAAAAACTAAGAAGAAAAAACACTCAAAGAGAAATTACAGACCGGGACACAAATGACGACCGAGACAGAGGGAATATAAGTGACGACCGGGAACCTCAAAGAGAAATTACAGACTGGGACACCCGGACACAAATCACGACCGGGACACAGGGAATATAAATGACGACCGGGACACAGGGACACAACTACAACGGGGACGCCGGGGCCACAGGCGGGATATATAAATGACGACCGGGACACAGGGATTGTTCGAATAGAAATTACAGACCGGGACACCGGGACACAAATGACGACCGGGACACAGGAATATAAATGACGACCGGACACTCAAAGAGAAATTACAAACTGGGACACCGGGACACAAATGACGACCGGGACACAGGGAATATAAATGACGACCGGGACACAGGGACACATCATTAGAATAATGAGGTATAGATCTGAATACGGATTGTTTTTCCCATGGACAATTATATGTTGCATGTTCAAGAGTCAGTAAACCTGACAATCTATTTATATGCACAGACAATGGGACAGCGAAGAATGTTGTATATTCGCATGTTTTACGTAGTTAAAAACATATATTTATATCTATCTCTATTCACAGGTGGGACACAGGGACACAACTACAATGGCGCGTAACTAATATGGCGCGTAACGACTTACGTGCGCGGGGGGGCTTGGGGGGGCGCGAAGCGCCCCACCAACTAGGTGTTGGGGTGGCGCGAAGCGCCACCCCAACAGCTAGTATATATATATATATATATATGTTTTTAACTACGTAAAACTTGCGAATATACAACATTCTTTGCTGTCCCATCGTCTGTGCATATAAATAGATTGTCAGGTTTACCGACTCTTGAATATGCAACGCATAATGGTCCATGGGAAAACAATCCGTATTCAGATCTATACCTCATGATTCATATATATATATATGTATATATATATATATATATATACTAGCTGTTGGGGTGGCGCTTCGTGCCACGCCAACACCTAGTTGATGGGGGCGCTTCGCGCCCCCCCCCCCCAAACCCCCCCCCCCCCCCCCCCCAAGCCCCCCCGCGCGCGTAAGTCGTTACGCGCCATATATATATATATATATATATATATATATATATATATATATATATATATATATATATATATATATATATATATATATATATATATATATATATATATATATATATATATATATATATATGGTTTTAACTACGTAAAACTTGCGAATATACAACATTCTTTGCTGTCCCATTGTCTTTGCATATAAATAGATTGTCAGGTTTACCGACTCTTGAACATGCAACATATAATGGTCCATTGGAAAACAATCTGTATTCAGATCTATACCTCATGATTCTAATGATTGCCCTTGAGCTTTGTTGATGGTGATTGCTAATCGACCATTCCCTGTCCCGGTGTCCCGGTCGTCATTTATATCCCCCTGTTTCCCCCGGTGTCCCCGTTGTAGTTGTGTCCCTGTGTCCCGGTCGTCATTTGTATCCCGGTGTCCCGGTCTGTATATACATTCGTTTTTTAGTTTTGTTTTTCTCCTTTATTTTTTTCCTTTTTTTTCTTTTTTAGTTTATTTAGATTTTTAGATTTTTTAGTTTTTTTATTAGTTTTTAGTTTTTTTTTCTTTTTAGTGTTTTGTAGTTTTTACCTTCTTTTTAGTTTTGTTAGTTTTTTTTTTTACTTATGTCCTGGTCGTCATTTATACTCCCTGTGTCCCGGTGGTTTTTTCTTTTTAGTTTTTTATTGGTTTTTACCTTTATTTTAGCTTATTTTTTCAGTTTTTTCCTTTTTTTTAGTTTTTTTTTATTTTTTATTTTGTTTAGTTTTTTACCTTTTTTTAGTTTTTTTAGTTTTTTTAGTTTTTTAGCTTTTTTACTTTTTTTATTAGTTTTTAGTTTTTTTTGTAGTTTTTGCCTTTTTTTAGTTTTTTCAGTTTTTTTTTAGTTTTTTATTGGTTTTTACCTTTATTTTAGCTTATTTTTCAGTTTTTTCCTTTTTTTTTAGTTTTTTTTAGTTTTTACTTTTTAGTTTTTTACCTTTTTTAGTTTTTTTAGTTTTTTTAGTTTTTTAGCTTTTTTATTTTTTTTATTAGTTTTTAGGTTTTTTTTGTAGTTTTTGCCTTTTTTTAGTTTTTTTAGTTTTTTAGCTTTTTTATTAGTTTTTAGTTTTTTTTTTGTAGTTTTTGGCTTTTTTTTAGTTTTTTTAGTTTTTAGCTTTTTTATTTTTTTATTAGTTTTTAGTTTTTTTGGTAGTTTTTGCCTTTTTTTAGTTTTTTCAGTTTTGACGTCACCTGATCCAGTTTTTTCAGGTGACGTCACCTGATCCACAGATCCACACACAGACAACTTATTTTTATATAGATAGATATATATATATATATATATATATATATATATAATATATATATATATATATATATATATATATATATATATATATATATATATATATATATATATATATATATATATATCTATCTATCTATATAAAAATAAGTTGTCTGTGGATCTGTGGATCTGTGGATCAGGTGACGTCATGTTTCGGCTGACGTCATGAAATTAGTTGCCGTCATTTTTGCTTTGAAGGTGACGTCATTCAAGTTATATAAGACATATGTTCGCGTAGAAATCTATTAATGTTTAAGTTTACAATGACTGATGAAGATGCTCAAAGAGTCTATGCCAAAAAACTTGCTGCTGATAGAGAAAGTCAGAAAAGAAAGCGTGCCGAGGAACTACCAGAGCAACGCGAAAGCAGACTTGCTGCTAAAAGAGAAAGTGAAAAAAGAAGGCGTGCCGAGGAATCAAAAGACCAGCAGGGAAACAGGCTTGAGGCTGATAGAGAAAGAAAGAACAGAAAGCATGCCGAGGAACTACCAGAGCAACGCAGAAGCAGACTTGCTGCTAAAAGAGAAAGTGAAAAAAGAAGGCGTGCCGAGGAATCAAAAGACCAGCAGGGAAACAGGCTTGAGGCTGATAGAGAAAGAAAGAACAGAAAGCATGCCGAGGAACTACCAGAGCAACGCAGAAGCAGACTTGCTGCTAAAAGAGAATGTGAAAAAAGAAGGCGTGCCGAGGAATTACAAGAACAGCAAGAAATCAGGCTTGCTGCTGATAGAGAAAGTAAGAAAAGAAAGCGTGCCGAGGAATCACAAGAACAGCAAGAAATCAGGCTTGCTGCTGATAGAGAAAGTAAGAAAAGAAAGCGTGCCGAGGAATTACAAGAACAGCAAGAAATCAGGCTTGCTGCTGATAGAGAAAGTAAGAAAAGAAAGCGTGCCGAGGAATCAGAGCAATCTGAAAGTTATCGCCTGGCATTCAGGTACAACCGAGTCGATGATTATAGCTTGAGTAGATGTGTTCAAATCGGGACAATGTCTAAAATTTGTCCCTATTGCAAGGCTTGAAATTCAATGGTGAAACAATGGGAATGTGTTGCGCCTCAGGAAAAGTTAAACTTCCTCTATTGGCTGCACCACCAGAGCCATTGAAGACTTTCCTTACTGGAACTACGTCAGAATCTAAGCGTTTTTTGTCAAAAATCAGACAATACAACTCATGTTTCCAAATGACTTCGTTTGGAGCCCAAATCGAAAATCCAGATCAATTTATGTCTACTTTCAAAGTAAAAGGGCAAATTTATCATAAAGCAGGCGTGCCGAGGAATCAGAGCAATCTGAAAGTTATCGCCTGGCATTCAGGTACAACCCAGTCGATGATTATAGCTTGAGTAGATGTGTTCAAATCGGGACAATGTCTAAAATTTGTCCCTATTGCAAGGCCTTGAAATTCAATGGTGAAACAATGGGAATGTGTTGCGCCTCAGGAAAAGTTAAACTTCCTCTATTGGCTGCACCACCAGAGCCATTGAAGACTTTCCTTACTGGAACTACGTCAGAATCTAAGCGTTTTTTGTCAAAAATCAGACAATACAACTCATGTTTCCAAATGACGTCGTTTGGAGCCCAAATCGAAAATCCAGATCAATTTATGTCTACTTTCAAAGTAAAAGGGCAAATTTATCATAAAGTAATTTCTCTTTGAGCGTCCCGTTCGTCTTTGTTTGATGGTGAGCTTTGTTGCCCCTTGAGCTTTGTTGATGGTGATTGCTAATCGAACATTGCCTGTGTCCCCGTCGTCATTTTTGTCCCCCCTGTGCCCCCGGCGTCACCGTTGTAGTTGTAGCCCTGCGTCCCGGTCGTCATTTATATTCCCTGTGTCCCGGTCGTCATCCCGGTATACATTCGTTTTTGAATTGGTATATGATGAAATAAATTTTTAATTTTTCCCTTTTTTTCCTTTTAGTTTTTTTTTATTGGTTTGGACCTTTTTTTAGGTTTTTTAGCTTTTTTATTTTTCTTTTTAGTTTTTTTTGAAGTTTTTATCTTTTTAATTTTTTTTATTTTTATTTATATTTTTTTAGTTTTCTTTTTCTCCTTTATTTTTCAGTTTTTTTCCTTTTTTTAGTTTTTTTTTTCTTTTTTAGTTCTTTTAGTTTTTACCTTTTTTAGTTTTTTTAGTTTTTTAGATGAAAATTTTTTTAGTTTTTTTCCTTTTTTTCTTTTTAGTTTTTTATTGGTTTTTACCTTTTTTTTAGCTTTTTCAGTTTTTTTTCGTTTTTTCTTTTTACTTTTTTAGTTTTTATCTTTTTTATTTTTTTTTATTTTTATTAATTTTATTAGTTTTCTTTTTCTCTTCTATTTTTCAGTTTTTTCCTTTTTTTTAAGTTTTTTTTTTAGTTTTTAGTTTAGGTTTTTTTTTAGTTTTTAGTTTTTTAGTTTTTTTAGTTTTTTAGCTTTTTTATTTTTTTTATTAGTTTTTAGTTTTTTTTGTAGTTTTTGCCTTTTTTTAGTTTTTTCAGTTTTTTTTTTAGTTTTTAGTTTTTTACCGTTTTTTTTATTAATTTTATTAGTTTTCTTTTTCTCTTCTATTTTTCAGTTTTTTCCTTTTTTTTAAGTTTTTTTTTAGTTTTTAGTTTAGGTTTTTTTTTAGTTTTTAGTTTTTTAGTTTTTTTAGTTTTTTTAGTTTTTTAGCTTTTTTATTTTTTTTATTAGTTTTTAGTTTTTTTTGTAGTTTTTGCCTTTTTTTAGTTTTTTCAGTTTTTTTTTTAGTTTTTAGTTTTTTACCTTTTTTTACGTTTTTTACGTCACCTGATCCACAGATCCACAGATCCACAGACAACTTATTTTTATATATATAGAAGATAGATAGATATATATATATATATATATATATATATATATATATATCTATATATATATATATATATATATATATATATATATATCTATATATATATATATATATATATATATATATATATATATATATATATATATATATATATATATATATATATATATATATATATATATACATATATATATATATATATATATATATATATATATATATATATATATATATATATATATATATATATATATATATATATATATATATATATATTTATATATATATATATATATATATATATATATATATATATATATATATATATATATATATATATATATATATATATATATATATATATATATATATATATATATATATATATATATATATATATATGTTTTTAACTACGTAAAACTTGCGAATATACAACATTCTTTGCTGTCCCATCGTCTGTGCATATAAATAGATTGTCAGGTTTACCGACTCTTGAACATGCAACGCATAATGGTCCATGGGAAAACAATCCGTATTCAGATCTATACCTCATGATTCTATTGATTGCCCTTGAGCTTTGTTGATGGTGATTGCTAATCGACCATTTCCTTTGTTGCCGTCGTCATTTATATATCCCCCTGTGCCCCCCGGCGTCCCCGTTGTAGTTGTGTCCCTGTGTCCGGGTCGTCATTTATATTCCCTGTGTCCCCGTCGTCATTTGTGTCCCGGTGTCCCAGTCTGTGATTTCTATTTGAGTGTCCCGGGCGTCATTTATATTCGTCAGGATATTGTAGGGCATCGTAGCATCGATGAGTTTAAGCAATTCTTGTCAACTGATTGTTTCGCCTATAAAGAATATTATGTCGAGGTAAGAACTGATCACCGACCACAACGATTGCCACTTTGTTGATAGTTGCGTATCAGGAGGCATCAATTCGATTGCTGTTTTTAAGCAGAAGCACTAAATTATTATTTTTGTGGAAAAGATGATATATATAAATATATATATATATTTTCTTTTTAGTTTTTTTTGTAGTTTTTACCTTTTTTAGTTTTTTTCTTCTTTTGTATTAATGCTAAAGCCAAGGTTCAAACCTGGAGCCTCTCGGACCTAGAACCTGAAACATAACGCTTTACCAACTCAGCTACTTCGGCGTGAATACATTCGTTTTGAGCAGCTTCCTCGGGTGTTGCCATTGTAGGTTCTTCAGTCATTTTACAATTAGAAATTTCTCTTTCAACGGTCTTCTTACAATTAAAAATTTGTCTTTGAACGATATTTTTAAATACCTGTGTCCTGGTCGTCATTTATATTGCCTGTGTCCCGGTCGTCATTTGTGTCCTGGTATCCCAGTCTGTAATTTCTCCTTGAGTGTCCCGGTCGTTATTTATATTCCCTCTGTCCCGGTCGTCATTTGTGTCCCGGTCTATATATATATATATATATATATATATATATATATATATATATATATATATATATATATATATATATATATATATATATATATATATATATATATATATATATATATATATATATATATATATATATATATATATATATATATATATATATATATATATATAAATATATATATATATATATATATATATATATATATATATATATATATATATATATATATATATATATATATATATGTGTGTTTTGAACTACGTAAAACTTGCGAATATACAACATTCTTTGCTGTCCCATCGTCTGTGCATATAAATAGATTGTCAGGTTTACCGACTCTTGAACATGCAACGCATAATGGTCCATGGGAAAACAATCCGTATTCAGATCTATACCTCATGATTCTATTGATTGCCCTTGAGCTTTGTTGATGCTCATTTGTCACCGTCATAGCAAAAATGACGACAACTAACTTCATGACGCCAGTCGACACAGAAACATGACGTCACCTGATCCACAGACAGACAACTTATTTTTATATATATAGATAGATATAATTCTAAAATTGTCTGGTAATTTTCTATTTTGAAATAAAAACTAAAAATTATTGCTCAGACAACATAAATAGACGTCAGACGACAAACAACTTCATGACGACATACAGCTCAATCCTTATAATGACGTCAGTCGACAAACATGACGTCAGTCGACACACAAACATGACGTCAGTCGACAGACAGACAAACAACTTATTTGAAATAAAAACTAAAAATTATTGCTCAGACAACATAAATAGACGTCAGACGACAAACAACTTCATGACGATATACAGCTCAATCCTTATAATGACGTCAGTCGACAAACATGACGTCAGTCGACACACAAACATGACGTCAGTCGACAGACAGACAAACAACTTATTTTTATATATATAGATTGTTGTAAAAAATATGATACATGGACCTTGCGGTGCACTGAACGAAAATTCACCATGCATGGCCAAAGGAAGGTGCACGAAGCAATATCCTCGACTTTTAGTATCCAACACAATTACTGGCAATGATGGTTACCCACAATATAGAAGAAGATCTACTGAAGATGGCGGTAAAACAGCAATAATAAAGAAGCGTAACGGTACCACCATCGAAGTAGATAACCAGTAGGTTGTTCCATATTCCCCATTATTATCAAAAACATTGTGACGTCACTGTCCGCATATGACTTCTGAATTATTTCATCACATACCAATTCAAAAACGAATGTATTCAAGCCGAAGTAGCTCAGTTATATAACTACCTGTGTTGGCGCAGTGGGTTTGACCTTAGCGTGGTAATACGGGACCCAGAGATCGAACCATGCTGCAGGAATGCACTACAGGGCCGACGCAGGGACCTTAGTAGTCAAGAAGCGTCGTTAATCCGATACAAATACAAATACAGTAGCTCAGTATGTAAAGCGTTATGTTCCAGGTTCTACGTCCGAGAGGTTCCAGATTCGAAGCTTGGCTTTA
>NC_088865.1:16944970-16970575 GCF_032884065.1 Artemia franciscana | reverse complement strand
TTTTTTTTTAGTTTTTTTTTAGTTTTCTACCATTTTTCTTTTTTCAGTTTTCTTTTTCTTCTTTATTTTTCAGACGTCATATGCAAACCCTCAACACAAAAATACATACAACTTATTTTTATATATATAGAAGACATAATCTGGTGTAACAGACAAAGTGTAACAGACATAACCCACAGACAACTATAAAAGAGAGACAACGAGACAACTTAATTTTTCAAAGACAACTTATTTTTATATATATACTAGCTGTTGGGGTGGCGCTTCGGGCCACCCCAACACCTAGTCGGTGGGGGCGCTTCACACAACTCCAAGCCCCCCCGCGCGCGCAAGTCGTTACGCGCCATATTAGTTGCGCGCCATTGTAGTTGTGTCCCTGTGTCCCACCTGTGAATATAGATATATCTTCTATATCTTCTTCTATATAAAAATAAGTTGTCTGTCTGTGGATGGATCAGGTGACGTCACCTGAAAAAACTGGATCAGGTGACGTCAAAACTGAAAAAACTAAAAAAAGGCAAAAACTACAAAAAAAACTAAAACTAATAAAAAAAATAAAAAAGCTAAAAAACTAAAAAAACTAAAAAAGGCAAAAACTAAAAAAAAACTAAAAACTAATAAAAAGCTAAAAAACTAAAAAAACTAAAAAAAGGCAAAAACTACAAAAAAAAACTAAAAACTAATAAAAAAAATAAAAAAGCTAAAAAACTAAAAAAACTAAAAAAACTAAAAAAAGGTAAAAAACTAAAAAAACTAAAAACTAAAAAAAAGGAAAAAAACTGAAAAATAAGCTAATATAAAGGTAAAAACCAATAAAAAACTAAAAAAAAAACTGAAAAAACTAAAAAAAGGCAAAACTACAAAAAAAAATAAAAACTAATAAAAAAAGTAAAAAAGCTAAAAACTAAAAAAACTAAAAAAACTAAAAAAAGGTAAAAAACTAAAAAAAATAAAAAATAAAAAAAAACTAAAAAAAAGGAAAAAACTGAAAAATAAGCTAAAATAAAGGTAAAAACCAATAAAAAACTAAAAAGAAAAAAAGGAAAAAACTAAAAAAAATTTTCATCTAAAAAACTAAAAAAAACTAAAAAAGGTAAAAACTAAAAGAACTAAAAAAGAAAAAAATAAATGACGAAACTCAAAGAGAAAGCGACCAGGACAAAAGGAATGTTCGATTAGCAATCAACAAAGCACCGGGACACAGGGAGTATAAATGACGACCAGGACATAAGTAAAAAAAAACTATCTATATATATAAAAATAAGTTGTCTGTGGATCTGTGGATCGTGGATCAGGTGACGTCACCTGAAAAAACTGGATCAGGTGACGTCAAAAAACTGAAAAATAAGCTAAAATAAAGGTAAAAACCAATAAAAAACTAAAAAAAACTGAAAAAACTAAAAAAAGGCAAAAACTACAAAAAAACTAAAAACTAATAAAAAAAGTAAAAAAGCTAAAAAACTAAAAAAACTAAAAAAACTAAAAAAACTAAAAAAAGGTAAAAAACTAAAAAAAATAAAAAATAAAAAAAAACTAAAAAAAAAGGAAAAAACTGAAAAATAAGCTAACATAAAGGTAAAAACCAATAAAAAACTAAAAAGAAAAAAAGGAAAAAACTAAAAAAAATTTTCATCTAAAAAACTAAAAAAAACTAAAAAAGGTAAAAACTAAAAGAACTAAAAAAGAAAAAAATAAATGACGACACTCAAAGAGAAAGCGACCAGGACAAAAGGAATGTTCGATTAGCAATCAACAAAGCACCGGGACACAGGGAGTATAAATGACGACCAGGACATAAGTAAAAAAAAAAATTAACAAAACTAAAAAGAAGTTAAAAACTACAAAAAAACTAAAAAGAAAAAAAAACTAAAAACTAATAAAAAAACTAAAAAATCTAAAAATCTAAATAAACTAAAAAAGAAAAAAAAAGGAAAAAAAAAAGGAGAAAAACAAAACTAAAAAACGAATGTATATACAGACCGTTACACCGGGATACAAATGACGACCGGGACACAGGGAATATAAATGACGACCGGGACACAGGGACAAAACTACAACGGGGACACCGGGGGAAACAGGGGGATATAAATGACGACCGGGACAAAAAAACTAAAAAGAAAAAAAACTAAAAACTAATAAAAAAACTAAAAAATCTAAAAATCTAAATAAGCTAAAAAAGAAAAAAAAAGGAAAAAAATAAAGGAGAAAAACAAAACTAAAAAACGAATGTATATACAGACCGGGACACCGGGATACAAATGACGACCGGGACACAGGGAATATAAATGACGACCGGGACACAGGGACACAACTACAACGGGGACACCGGGGGAAACAGGGGGATGTAAATGACGACCGGGACACCGGGACAGGGAATGGTCGATTAGCAATCACCATCAACAAAGCTCAAGGGCAATCATTAGAATCATGAGGTATAGATCTGAATACAGATTGTTTTCCCATGGACCATTATATGTTGCATGTTCAAGAGTCGGTAAACCTGACAATCTATTTATATGCAAAGACAATGGGACAGCAAAGAATGTTGTATATTCGCAAGTTTTACGTAGTTAAAACCATATATATATATATATATATATATATCTATCTATATTCACAGGTGGGACATAGGGACACAACTACAATGGCGCGTAACTATTATGGCGCGTAACGACTTACGCGCGCGGGGGGGCTTGGGGGGGGGGCGCGAAGCGCCCCCACCAACTAGGTGTTGGGGTGGCGCGAAGCGCCACCCCAACAGCTAGTATATAAAAATAAGTTGTCTGTCTGTCTGTGGATGGATCAGGTGACGTCACCTGAAAAAACTGGATCAGGTGACGTCAAAACTGAAAAAACTAAAAAAGGCAAAAACTACAAAAAAAACTAAAAACTAATAAAAAAAATAAAAAAGCTAAAAAAATAAAAAAAATAAAAAAAGGCAAAAACTACAAAAAAAACTAAAAACTAATAAAAAAGCTAAAAAACTAAAAAAACTAAAAAAAGGCAAAAACTACAAAAAAAACTAAAAACTAATAAAAAAAATAAAAAAGCTAAAAAACTAAAAAAACTAAAAAAACTAAAAAAAAGGTAAAAAACGAAAAAAAACTAAAAACTAAAAAAAACTAAAAAAAAGGAAAAAACTGAAAAATAAGCTAAAATAAAGGTAAAAACCAATAAAAAACTAAAAAAAAAACTGAAAAAACTAAAAAAAGGCAAAAAACTACAAAAAAAACTAAAAACTAATAAAAAAAGTAAAAAAGCTAAAAAACTAAAAAAACTAAAAAAACTAAAAAAAGGTAAAAAACTAAAAAAAATAAAAAATAAAAAAAAACTAAAAAAAAGGAAAAAACTGAAAAATAAGCTAAAATAAAGGTAAAAACCAATAAAAAACTAAAAAGAAAAAAGGAAAAAACTAAAAAAAATTTTCATCTAAAAAACTAAAAAAACTAAAAAAGGTAAAAACTAAAAGAACTAAAAAAGAAAAAAATAAATTACGAAACTCAAAGAGAAAGCGACCAGGACAAAAGGAATGTTCGATTAGCAATCAACAAAGCACCGGGACACAGGGAGTATAAATGACGACCAGGACATAAGTAAAAAAAAAAACTATCTATATATATAAAAATAAGTTGTCTGTGGATCTGTGGATCGTGGATCAGGTGACGTCACCTGAAAAAACTGGATCAGGTGACATCAAAACTGAAAAAACTAAAAAAAGGCAAAAACTACAAAAAAAAAACTAAAAACTAATAAAAAAAATAAAAAAGCTAAAAAACTAAAAAAACTAAAAAAAGGCAAAAACTACAAAAAAAACTAAAACTAATAAAAAAGCTAAAAAACTAAAAAAACTAAAAAAAGGCAAAAACTACAAAAAAAACTAAAAACTAATAAAAAAAATAAAAAAGCTAAAAAACTAAAAAAACTAAAAAAAAACTAAAAAAAGGTAAAAAACTAAAAAAAACTAAAAACTAAAAAAAAACTAAAAAAAAGGAAAAAACTGAAAAATAAGCTAAAATAAAGGTAAAAACCAATAAAAAACTAAAAAAAAACTGAAAAAACTAAAAAAAGGCAAAAACTACAAAAAAACTAAAAACTAATAAAAAAAGTAAAAAAGCTAAAAAACTAAAAAAACTAAAAAAACTAAAAAAAGGTAAAAAACTAAAAAAAATAAAAAATAAAAAAAAAACTAAAAAAAAAGGAAAAAACTGAAAAATAAGCTAACATAAAGGTAAAAACCAATAAAAAACTAAAAAGAAAAAAAGGAAAAAACTAAAAAAAATTTTCATCTAAAAAACTAAAAAAACTAAAAAAGGTAAAAACTAAAAGAACTAAAAAAGAAAAAAATAAATGACGACACTCAAAGAGAAAGCGACCAGGACAAAAGGAATGTTCGATTAGCAATCAACAAAGCACCGGGACACAGGGAGTATAAATGACGACCAGGACATAAGTAAAAAAAAAATTAACAAAACTAAAAAGAAGTTAAAAACTACAAAAAAACTAAAAAGAAAAAAAAACTAAAAACTAATAAAAAAAACAAAAAAATCTAAAAATCTAAATAAACTAAAAAAGAAAAAAAAAGGAAAAAAATAAAGGAGAAAAACAAAACTAAAAAACGAATGTATATACAGACCGGTACACCGGGATACAAATGACGACCGGGACACAGGGAATATAAATGACGACCGGGACACAGGGACACAACTACAACGGGGACACCGGGGGAAACAGGGGGATATAAATGACGACCGGGACAAAAAAACTAAAAAGAAAAAAAAACTAAAAACTAATAAAAAAACTAAAAAATCTAAAAATCAAAATAAGCTAAAAAAGAAAAAAAAAGGAAAAAAATAAAGGAGAAAAACAAAACTAAAAAACGAATGTATATACAGACCGGGACACCGGGATACAAATGACGACCGGGACACAGGGAATATAAATGACGACCGGGACACAGGGACACAACTACAACGGGGACACCGGGGGAAACAGGGGGATGTAAATGACGACCGGGACACCGGGACAGAGAATGGTCGATTAGCAATCACCATCAACAAAGCTCAAGGGCAATCACTAGAATCATG
Organism: Artemia franciscana; assembly: GCF_032884065.1. NCBI lineage: Eukaryota > Metazoa > Arthropoda > Branchiopoda > Anostraca > Artemiidae > Artemia > Artemia franciscana. The sequence goes on along the minus strand of NC_088865.1, from coordinate 16,965,491 downwards.
AGGTATAGATCTGAATACAGATTGTTTTCCCATGGACCATTATATGTTGCATGTTCAAGAGTCGGTAAACCTGACAATCTATTTATATGCAAAGACAATGAGACAGCAAAGAATGTTGTATATTCGCAAGTTTTACGTAGTTAAAACCATATATATATGTATATATATATATATATATATATATATATATATATATATATATATATATATATATATATATATATATATATATATATATATATATATATATATATATATATATATATATATATATATATATATATATATATATATATATATATATATATCTATATTCACAGGTGGGACATAGGGACACAACTACAATGGCGCGTAACTATTATGGCGCGTAACGACTTACGCGCGCGGGGGGGCTTGGGGGGGGCGCGAAGCGCCCCCTCCAACTAGGTGTTGGGGTGGAGCGAAGCGCCACCCCAACAGCTAGTATATATATATATATATATATATATATATATATATATATATATATATATATATATATATATATATATATATATATATATATACATATATATTTTTTAACTACGTAAAACTTGCGAATGTACAACATTCTTGGCTGTCCCATTGTCTGTGCGTATAAATAGATTGTCAGGTTTACCGACTCTTGAACATGCAACATATAATTGTCCATGGGGAAAACAATCTGTATTCAGATCTATACCTCATTATTCTAATGATTGCCCTTGAGCTTTGTTGATGGTGATTGCTAATCGAACATTCCTTGTGTCCCAGTCGCTTTCTCTTTGAGTGTCCCGGTCGTCATTTATATTCCCTATGTCCTGGTCGTCATTTGTGTCCCGATGTCCCGGTGTGTAATTTCGTCAATCAACAAACATGACGTCAGTCGACACACAAACATGACGTCACTCGACACACAGACACACAGGCAACTTATTTTTTTATACATAGACTAGCTGTTGGGGTGGCGCTTCGCGCCACCCCAACACCTAGTTGGTGGGGGCACTTCGCGCCCCCCCCCCAAGCCCCCCCGCGCGCGTAAGTCGTTACGCGCCATATTAGTTACGCGCCATTGTAGTTGTGTCCCTATGTCCCACCTGTGAATATAGATAGATATATATATATATATATATATACTAGCTGTTGGGGTGGCGCTTCGCGCCACCCCAACACCTAGTTGGTGGGGGCGCTTCGCGCCCCCCCCAAGCCCCCCCGCGCGCGTAAGTCGTTACGCGCCATAATAGTTACGCGCCATTGTAGTTGTGTCCCTATGTCCCACCTGTGAATATAGATATATATATATATATATATGGTTTTAACTACGTAAAACTTGCGAATATACAACATTCTTTGCTGTCCCATTGTCTTTGCATATAAATAGATTGTCAGGTTATCCCCCTGTTTCCCCCGGTGTCCCCGTTGTAGTTGTGTCCCTGTGTCCCGGTCGTCATTTATATTCCCTGTGTCCCGGGTCCCGGTCATCATTTGTATCCCGGTGTCCCGGTCTGTATATACATTCGTTTTTTAGTTTTGTTTTTCTCCTTTATTTTTTTCCTTTTTTTTTCTTTTTTAGCTTATTTAGATTTTTAGATTTTTTAGTTTTTTTTATTAGTTTTTAGTTTTTATTTCTTTTTAGTTTTTTTGTCCCGGTCGTCATTTATATCCCCCTGTTTCCCCCGGTGTCCCCGTTGTAGTTGTGTCCCTGTGTCCCGGTCGTTATTTATATTCCCTGTGTCCCGGTCGTCATTTGTATCCCGGTGTACCGGTCTGTATATACATTCGTTTTTTAGTTTTGTTTTTCTCCTTTATTTTTTTCCTTTTTTTTTCTTTTTTAGTTTATTTAGATTTTTAGATTTTTTAGTTTTTTTATTAGTTTTTAGTTTTTTTTCTTTTTAGTTTTTTTGTAGTTTTTACCTTCTTTTTAGTTTTGTTAATTTTTTTTTTTACTTGTGTCCTGGTCGTCATTTATACTCCCTGTGTCCCGGTGCTTTGTTGATTGCTAATCGAACATTCCTTTTGTCCTGGTCGCTTTCTCTTTGAGTGTCGTCATTTATTTTTTTCTTTTTTAGTTCTTTTAGTTTTTACCTTTTTTAGTTTTTTTTTAGTTTTTAGTTTTTTTAGTTTTTTACCTTTTTTTAGTTTTTTTAGTTTTTTAGCTTTTTTATTTTTTTTATTAGTTTTTAGTTTTTTTGTAGTTTTTGCCTTTTTTTTTAGTTTTTTGTCCTGGTCGCTTTCTCTTTGAGTGTCGTCATTTATTAGTTTTTTCCTTTTTTTTTTTAGTTTTTTATTGGTTTTTACCTTTATTTTAGCTTATTTTTCAGTTTTTTCCTTTTTTTTAGTTTTTTTTTATTTTTTATTTTTTTTAGTTTTTTACCTTTTTTTAGTTTTTTTAGTTTTTTTAGTTTTTTAGCTTTTTTACTTTTTTTATTAGTTTTTAGTTTTTTTTTGTAGTTTTTGCCTTTTTTTAGTTTTTTCAGTTTTTTTTTTAGTTTTTTATTGGTTTTTACCTTTATAGTTTTTTTAGTTTTTTAGCTTTTTTATTTTTTTTATTAGTTTTTAGTTTTTTTGTAGTTTTTGCCTTTTTTTAGTTTTTTCAGTTTTGACGTCACCTAATCCAGTTTTTTCAGGTGACGTCACCTGACACATCCATCCACACATCCATCCACACATCCATCCACAGACAACTTATTTTTATATATATAGCTTGGTGGGGGCACTTCGCGCCCCCCCCCCAAGCCCCCCCGCGCGCGTAAGTCGTTACGCGCCATATTAGTTACGCGCCATTGTAGTTGTGTCCCTATGTCCCACCTGTGAATATAGATAGATATATATATATATATATATATATACTAGCTGTTGGGGTGGCGCTTCGCGCCACCCCAACACCTAGTTGGTGGGGGCGCTTCGCGCCCCCCCCAAGCCCCCCCGCGCGCGTAAGTCGTTACGCGCCATAATAGTTACGCGCCATTGTAGTTGTGTCCCTATGTCCCACCTGTGAATATAGATATATATATATATATATATATGGTTTTAACTACGTAAAACTTGCGAATATACAACATTCTTTGCTGTCCCATTGTCTTTGCATATAAATAGATTGTCAGGTTATCCCCCTGTTTCCCCCGGTGTCCCCGTTGTAGTTGTGTCCCTGTGTCCCGGTCGTCATTTATATTCCCTGTGTCCCGGGTCCCGGTCATCATTTGTATCCCGGTGTCCCGGTCTGTATATACATTCGTTTTTTAGTTTTGTTTTTCTCCTTTATTTTTTTCCTTTTTTTTTCTTTTTTAGCTTATTTAGATTTTTAGATTTTTTAGTTTTTTTTATTAGTTTTTAGTTTTTATTTCTTTTTAGTTTTTTTGTCCCGGTCGTCATTTATATCCCCCTGTTTCCCCCGGTGTCCCCGTTGTAGTTGTGTCCCTGTGTCCCGGTCGTTATTTATATTCCCTGTGTCCCGGTCGTCATTTGTATCCCGGTGTACCGGTCTGTATATACATTCGTTTTTTAGTTTTGTTTTTCTCCTTTATTTTTTTCCTTTTTTTTTCTTTTTTAGTTTATTTAGATTTTTAGATTTTTTAGTTTTTTTATTAGTTTTTAGTTTTTTTTTCTTTTTAGTTTTTTTGTAGTTTTTACCTTCTTTTTAGTTTTGTTAATTTTTTTTTTTACTTGTGTCCTGGTCGTCATTTATACTCCCTGTGTCCCGGTGCTTTGTTGATTGCTAATCGAACATTCCTTTTGTCCTGGTCGCTTTCTCTTTGAGTGTCGTCATTTATTTTTTTCTTTTTTAGTTCTTTTAGTTTTTACCTTTTTTAGTTTTTTTTTAGTTTTTAGTTTTTTTAGTTTTTTACCTTTTTTTAGTTTTTTTAGTTTTTTAGCTTTTTTATTTTTTTTATTAGTTTTTAGTTTTTTTGTAGTTTTTGCCTTTTTTTTTAGTTTTTTGTCCTGGTCGCTTTCTCTTTGAGTGTCGTCATTTATTAGTTTTTTCCTTTTTTTTTTAGTTTTTTATTGGTTTTTACCTTTATTTTAGCTTATTTTTCAGTTTTTTCCTTTTTTTTAGTTTTTTTTTATTTTTTATTTTTTTTAGTTTTTTACCTTTTTTTAGTTTTTTTAGTTTTTTTAGTTTTTTAGCTTTTTTACTTTTTTTATTAGTTTTTAGTTTTTTTTTGTAGTTTTTGCCTTTTTTTAGTTTTTTCAGTTTTTTTTTTAGTTTTTTATTGGTTTTTACCTTTATAGTTTTTTTAGTTTTTTAGCTTTTTTATTTTTTTTATTAGTTTTTAGTTTTTTTGTAGTTTTTGCCTTTTTTTAGTTTTTTCAGTTTTGACGTCACCTAATCCAGTTTTTTCAGGTGACGTCACCTGACACATCCATCCACACATCCATCCACACATCCATCCACAGACAACTTATTTTTATATATATAGATATATATATATATATATATATATATATATATATATATATATGTTTTTAACTACGTAAAACTTGCGAATATACAACATTCTTTGCTGTCCCATTGTCTGTGCATATAAATAGATTGTCAGGTTTACCGACTCTTGAACATGCAACATATAATGGTCCATGGGAAAACAATCCGTATTCAGATCTATACCTCATGATTCTAATGATTGCCCTTGAGCTTTGTTGATGGTGATTGCTAATCGACGATTCCCTGTTTCGCCGTCGTCATTTATATATCCCCGTGTGCCCCCCGGTGTCCCGGTCGTCATTTATATTCCATGTGTTCCGGTCGTCATTTATGTCCCGGTGTCCCAGTCTGTGAATTCTCTTTGAGGGTCCCGGGCGTCATTGATATTCCTTGTGTCCCGGTGTCCCGGTCGTCATTCGTGTTCTGGTGTCCCAGTCTGTATATACATTCGTTTTTGAATTGGTCTTTTTTTAGGTTTTAGTTTTCTGCCTTTTTTTTAGTTTTTTTTAGTTATACCTCATGATTCTAATGATTGCCCTTGAGCTTTGTTGATGGTGATTGCTAATCGAACATTCTCTGTGTCCCCATCGTCATTTATATATCCCCCTGTGCCCCCCGGCGTCCCCGTTGTAGTTGTGTCCCTGTGTCCCGGTCGTCATTTATATTCCCTGTGTCCCGGTCGTCATTTGTATTCCGGTGTCCCAGTCTGTATATACATTCGTTTTTGAAATGGTAAATGATGAAATAAATTTTTGTATTTTTCCCCTTTTTTTCTTTTTAGTTTTTTTTGGTTTTTACATTTTTTTAGTTTTTTTAGTTTTTTTTCTTTTTTCTTTTTAGTTTTTTTTTATTTTTATTTTTTTAGTTTTGTTTTTCTCCTTTATTTTTCTTTTTGTTTCCTTTTTTAGTTTTTTAACATGACGTCAGCCGACACAGAAACATGACGTCACCTGATCCACAGACAGACAGACAGACAACTTATTTTTATATATATAGAAGATTTCCCGGTGTCCCGGTCGTCAATTGTGTCCCGATGTCCCGGTGTGTAATTTCGTCAATCAACAAACATGACGTCAGTCGACACACAAACATGACGTCACTCGACACACACACAGACAACTTATTTTTATATATATAGATTAATATGTACAAGTGTTTTACAGTATAAACACGCAATCAACAAACACATTAAGAAGATACAAAGATACAAATGAATATAAATGACTTTTCATTTTTCAAGTTTTTTTTCGAAAAAAAAATTCTTTTTTAAAACTGCTTGAAAAAACAGCTTGACCAACCACAATTGTTATTTGTTCGTTTATATTAGTGATGACCCATTTGAAAAAGGGGAAAATTACTCATTGAGGCTTTCATTATAATAATAATATGTAAATGAATTTAAAAAATATTAACCTAAATATATACATACAGCCAAGATCCCTTGCGCGGTATGGGATTGAACCTGCAATTGCCCGATTGCCAGGCATGGCTGCTTCCACTGTACCGGCACAAGGGTAATTTCTTCTGCCTTTTAATACAATCAGATAGATACATGTTTATTTACAACAAGGTTTAAACCATATAAACAAACTGAGCAAATACCTAATGGTATACTTAAGCGCGTGGTATATAACCAAAAAAAAAAAAACATAATCAAAAGAAAAAACCGTCATTACTCCAGCCGAAGCTAATGTGCACTTCTTACGGAAATCAAACTTCAACACTCACAACGGAAAATATTATGGGAGATCAGCAACCTGATTTCTTAATAACTTCAGAAATTGGTTTCTATCATTACAATTTCACACAATTTGTCTCTTTCAACGCTTCTCATGAATCTCTCCCCAAATCTTTTCCCCAGTTCCACTCTCTCCCACTAATTTTTCGACATAAGCAAATTATTATTTTAAAGTATTATTTTAAAGTGTAATGTTTATAGAAATAATCATAATTTGCTCTGTTTCAAAATCTAGTTCATACAAAGTAGGAGTAGGTTAATCTAGGAAAATCTTGACAGATTAAGAAAGATTTAAGCAGACAGGCCGGATGGGAACATAGTCTCTGCTTTATTTACCTTCCTCTGGATTTTGAAGTACCGAAAGAGACAAGTATACATTAGTTTTGGATCAAGCAAAGTCACCAAATGGATGATGCTGGTGCTCATTTTCAAACTAGTGCCAGTTTCAACTTTTAAAAGTTTCCCACGCCCTTTTCTCCCAAAAATTTCTGATCAAATTTTGAGATAGCCGTTTTCTTCAACCTTGTTGAAAGGTAAAATAACTATGCCTGTGGGAATGACAAGAACCCTCCCCCGCAGCCCCTGGGTAAAGACAACTAAGTTGTGAAATTTCCCCATTTTTTACATATAGTTTTTATTATTAGCAAGTACAGAAATGGGGGGGAGTTTTCAGGGGGGGTGAACGGGGAAAGTTTTCAGTGGAAAAGGAAGTTTCCAGGGATGAACTTTCCGGGGGAAATTTGAAACGGGAGGAATTTGATAGAACTCCCATACGAAATTCGTTTATTTGTCTTACTTTCTCCCTGGCGGCGCAATTTTGCATGTGGAGACGTTCCAGAGGAATAGTTCGAGAAAAATCTTCAGCAGGATTGGAATTATCTGGGGAATCCTTCCTTTGGGGGATTCTCCACGGAAGAACTTACCCGTGAAGAAATTTTCCACGGGAGAAACTTTTCATTTGGAAAGGGGATTTCCGGTATGATTTAAAAAACGATCGGGCATTTTTTTCGAATGAGGGTAGGCTAAAGGGAATTTTCTTAGCAGAGCTGTACACAGGATATTCACAAAGAGGAATTTTCAGCGAGGATAAATTTTCAGAAATAAATTTTCCAGAGGAAGGGGATTTTAGACGGGAAGAACTTTCCATTGGGAAACTTTTCATAAGGTAATTGCATGGAGGGGAGAGGGATTTCCTTGCATTATTTCAAAAACCATCAAAATTAAATACAAATACGTTTTTTTCAACTTAAAGTAAGGAGCAACATTAAATAATAAAACGAATAGAAATTATTTCGTATGTGAAAGAGGCTACCCCATCCTGCATGCCTCACTCTTTACGCTAAGCTTTTACTTTTTGTCTGAATTTTCTGAGAACCACTCCTTAAACACAAGGGCCGTTTAATTAGAAAAAAAAATATAGGTACTACAAACTTTATCGTTAAGAACGAAGAATGGAGGAGGGGGCAGCCGGAATGACTTCTGATCGTCTTAAGTTTTAATTTTGCTTCTTACTTTCAGCTGAAAAACCTGTTTTAAAAATTTAATTTTAACAAAAACCCATATTGGCTTTCATAATTCATCGTCTATAGTAACGATGACGTCTATTAACGATGACGTCTATTAACGATGACGTCTATTAACGTCTATATTAACGAAAACGACTAAAATGAGCAAAACTATTTTGAAGATAAAAAGCATAAAAACGGATATAAAAATATAAAAAATATAAAAAACGGATAAAAAAACAGATTTTTTTTTACGAACAAAAGATTTTTGTCGCAAATTACGTAAATATATTTATAAAACCAGCTCGTTAAACTGACTCAGAATATTTTCCAGTTTCTAACGATTATAAAAATTAGCACTTTACTAAACTTTCTACTAAACTCAACATGCATCGTTTTTTTTAGGAATTATAATTGATAAGTTATTAACATAATACTTTGTGAAAGACTACCGAGAGACTTATAAGTCGGCATTATATTTCCTGCAGAATATTCATGGAATTTTCTTCCCCTATTAGAACATCCTGTTTTTGGGATCGGTTTCTCGCTTTCAGTAAATCACTTATTTTTATAATTCCATCAATATTGGAAAACATCGCGAGTCAGTTTATTTGAGCTATTTTTGTAAATATAATTGCGTATTCTATCAAGTTATAATTTCTGTTCGTTTTCAGTTTTACTTTTCCTCTTTAATTCCATAACAAAGTTTTTTTTTTTACTAATCTGTTACTGTAAGACTTCAGTCTTATAGCGTAGCACAAATAAGATCTAATTTCTTCCAAGACTTAATTTAGAATCAGTTTGCTATCAGATTAAAATGACTTTCTGGTCTAAATAGTATACGGGGATTCGGTCCTTCATATGGTTAATTCTTACCCTTCTTTTCCGCAAGATTGTTATTTGTTCAGGTGATCCTAACATATATTAGGATCGAGTCTCTAATATATGTTATATATTATATATAACATATAATATGTTAGTAAGAGTAAGGCTTTACTCTTAAGCCCCTTAATATGGGGCTTAAGAGTAGTTGCGAAGGAGTGAGAAGCTTTGCAAGAAGAGTAAGAACATTTTTTGTATGATAAATCATGACTAAAATCTTCCTTCCCATCCAAAAGAATAATCAGCCTAAATAGTTGCTCTTTGCAGGTGGTACGTTCGAAAAAATGGTCAATAGAAGACCTGATTTTAACCAATAATGTGGTTAACGAGGCTCACTCAATCCAGACCCCCCCACCCCCCAAAAAAAACTTCTCAAGATGTATATGGAGTTTGTAAAGATTTCTGGCTTAGCAATAAGATTATCTACTTTATTTTGTTTCATACAATGTGTGAAGCTTATCCAGTTCTTCTGTTTTGTTTGACTTTTGATTTTCACTATAAATAATTTAGTTTCTGTTCTCCCTAAAATTAAGTAGGTGGCAGCAAGTGGGCAGCCACATTGCTGTGACTCTTGAAAATCCTTTTACTGACTGGATCTCCTGTATTTAGTTTCTATTCAACAATGATTTGTTTTTGTCAATTGACATTTACTTTGTTTATCAGTAATAAAAATATAAAGAGAAAAACTGAGAACAGTACCTGCTCAGCCACTCGCATTCCTAGACATTACTCCACTAAACATATACCAGAGGAGTCCACAGCCTTCTCCTGTCAAAACTTCCCCGACATTTGCCTTTTATTCATAATTTCCGACTGGTTTCGTATAATTTGCCTATACTTTGGCTGCTGCAACAAACAACCCTACCCGTTGAAACAGTATCTTCAGATATTGAATCTAATGTGTTTTCTTATTCGCAAGTGTAAATATGTGTTGCTAGAAATTACCTATTCCTTCGCTCCCACATCCAGCACTTTGCAAAAGAACGGTAAAATAGGGATTCTGGAAAATTTTATTCTTAGCCAAAGATGACTTGATGGAAGACATATGCCAAATCATCTCAAAAGTTTACATCGACGGAAAATTGACTCTAAATATTAGTTGTGCATCATCCCCATTGTTTGCATTAATGCACAATTTCAAGCCACCCGGCAATGGAACCGGACACCTACTTGGAGCAGTGCATAAGTTATCCAAACATAATGATTGAATCAATTAAATACACAGTGTTCCCGGCATCAGAGAATGAAATTGTTTGTTTACCCCACACAAGACGTCGCCATATTGCCATAGCAGAGCTATATCACCTCACACAGACTAATAAAAACTTTGACAAGTGGCTGTACTGTATAGTTTGAAAAGCGCGCTCTTTTCAAGATGTCAAATAAACACATGAGACGGAAGTGTGAGGAAATGAAAGGGCGGCAGGTTGATGAAAGACCTTTAATGTTTAGGAGGTACTTTATAGTTCTTCTGGTTTCTAGACAATGAGCTTCGATAAGGGACACCCAAGATGAAATTACTGATTTCGACTACCTTTTTGCATATTATTCTTCTCTATTATGCAATCCTTGCAAACAAACGTTATTGTCGTTATCATCATTGTGAGTTATTTTCATATCTTTTAGTATGGCATTTTATTAGTAAAATTTGTGCGTTGGTTCAAGTCTGTTTTTAAAACTCTACTTTTAAACAAGAATATTCAGGCTGATTGAAGAACAGCTATTCAAAGTGGAAAGCAAATAGTGTATAGAAACCGAAAACATCAACTTAAACTTCGGATGACAGGTTAAAATTTCACTTTCAAAGAGCCTTTACATCACTTTATAGAAGCACGGTTGCCACTCAGTAGAGAAAAACTGCATGGGCAGGCCCATGCGAAATTCGATAGTCATGGGGCCTCAGAAATGGTCATAACCCCAATAGATAACTAGTTCTTAAAATAATTGGCATTTACGTCTCTTCATGTCGTTCGAAATTTCCGCCTAATATCCCCGTGTCCAAAACGAAATTATGTGTCAAACGTTTTTGTTACTTTTACACAAAAGCAACTATTTATTGTTCAAGAAATTTATATCGAAAAACTAAGATATTAAAACCAAATTGAAGGACTAAATCAAGATAAATTATGTAGCGTTGCACATAACCTCGTATATGCATAGTAGATTCTGATTAACATTGTTTGAGCAAGCAGGTACCAACACATGCAATTATTTACTCCGCATTTTTACATAGTATTTATTTACGACATGACACTCATCTTGTGGCGATCTTCGTCTCGTGACACGTGCTTAGCAGAAATTAACTCTAATCATTCTTGTACATCTGTAGACACAGCTATTTAAAGAGAGACATACAGTGGAATTTGCCGTTTCATTCTGTGCGCTGTTATTTGGCCGTTATGTCTGTGCTTGTTTTGTGTCTGCGTAAAGTGTACAGCCACTTAAATTGTTTGAAGCTGATGGGTGTTTCAGAGAATCCTGGGGTCCTCCTTTCTTATTAGCAACTCCTTTCTTTTTGGTTTACAAGACAGCATCTTAGGATATTGGAGTTCAAATTTGAGTCCCCCTTTTAATCAGCAGATAGTGCACGTGCTCATGAGGTATAACTTATTCTTAAATTATTAAGCAGGAAAATAAATGTGCGGCATTAATCCCCATAAGGATGCCATAGCCTGTAAAGGAGGTGGAAAGCACTTATGTTATCTAATCACTACTTCGGAGAAAAAAGAAGATTATAACATCCCTCAGCAAAATTATTTTTCTTTCCAATCCATTATAAAACTAAAAAAGAAGGAAAAATTGGAGGAATTTTCAACAACTTTGAACAGTTTTCAACATTGATCAGTGAATATGATAAAAATGTCGTCCCTTCGATAAGAAAAAAAATAATATCATTGACAGGAAATTCGTACCTGATTCTCTCCAGTTGGCATAAACACGCATAAACACGCCAGGCGAAATGATGCATGAAAAACTTAGCCCTTGCATTGTTACCTACATTACCAATACCTGTTTACCAATACCAATACCTGTTACCAATACCTGCATTGTTACCTGCTGTATGGATACTCCATATAAAAGTCAAAACTTTCCAGAGAAAAATCACCTTTTAAAAGAAGGGGTAGAATATAATCAAAACGATTCATAGGTAGTTATAACTCTGAAATTGTCTAGAGTCGGTACCAAAGAGCATCTACCAAACTATAAATCAGCGGAAAAGGTTATCAACCCGTATGAGATTGACCGTGCTGAACACATTTATGGCAAAACTACTGTGTGTATCTTGGCAGGTAAATAATTTAGTTTTAGATGCTGCTACCCCATAGAATAGGCAAATAACCTCCAGAGGAAAATTATGCCATGAGAGAAGGGGTAGCCAATCATAAAAAGGGCATCATAAGTAGTAATTACCCTTAAAATGGTTCCGTTTGAAGTTAGTACCTTGTTGCATATATCAACCCAAAGCTCTTTTAGTCATGTTAACTAAGACGTTGCATCACTGAACAGAGCTGAACGTACAAGTATCAAGACTGTTAGTGATTATTGAACTTTTTCTTTTTGATGGGATTTATGATCACAAAATTCAGATTTTAGTTGTAATTAACTCCGTTCATACTTCGGTTAAGATTTTTTTTTTTTTTTTTTTTTTTTTTTTTTTTTTTTTTTTTTTTTTTTTTTTTTTTTTTAGCATATACCATTTGATTCAGCTTGTATGACAACAGTAAGAGTGTATAAGCGATCTTAACAAGCAATCTCGAACGTCCAACTGAACCAAAACATTTTGTATATACACCTAAACTTGGTTTAAAACCAAAATCAAAGGGAGCTCTGGCGCTAATATTTTCAATTGAAAAAAAAAAAAATCCCTGACGGGGTCTTTAACCCATCTTCTTTACCCCTGACGGGGTAAACAAGACCTTAAAGCACGATTTTTTTTCGCAGAGCAAAAGCGCAAGAAACAAGTTTTTACTGTCCGATCATCCCAAAACCTCCAGAGCATTTACCCTGGGTAAATTAGGCTTTAATTTGGGCAAGTGCACAAAAAAAAAGAAATGAGATCAGATTTAAACTTACAGAAAGTAATCCCTGGGCCAAAAAGACTTTACAGCAGAAAAAAAAAACTGTCTACTATCAAAGGACCAAGGGGTACAGTATAGTTGTTCCTTGTCTAGCTCTCCTCATGAGATGTTATGCCATGTTCTATACATACGAAGCACTGGCGGATCCAGGAGGGCACAGACCCCCTGACATAGTGGTCGGGTTCGCTTGCTCTGGTTTGAGTTCGGACGAAAGTTTTTTTTTTGTAATTGGTTTCTAACAGTTTAGTTTTAATAGGTTGCTAATTATTAAGACTGTTTCCTTTTCCAAACAAGTTTGAAACAAGGTTTTAGTTACCTTTGCGGTCTCTGTTAGATTCTACTAATGACGCATACTACCAAAAAGTATATAATTAAACTTAGGTTTATCAAGGAAATCTGTCCGTTTTACCATAAAAGCCAACTGGGAGGCGAAAATTTTCATTTCGTAGTACAAAGGAGGGAAAATTTATAATCCTAGCTTCTTTAGGCTGTCGAAATGATAGTTCGGGATTGTGCTGTCACAGTGGGGATGAAAAGTAAAATATTCAATTTTGTTTACTGTCAAAAATATGTTTTTGAGTCTTGCTATAGCACTGAGGAAAAGAAATTGATATCATTACCTTTTTTGGATAGCTGTTTCGGTTTTTTGGGTTTGCTTTTTTTGCGAAGCAGGGTGGTTTTTACAACATTGTTATTTTTTAGGGGATTTGTATAATAGAAAGTAAATGCGTGAAAAGTAGAGAAACTATTAATTTAAATTTTTGATTTTGATGAGCAAATGGTGGCCACTTTACTGCCTATTTTCATGTAATTAAAGCTTTACATTATATGACAATTCACCTCTGTTAATCCTAAAACATTAAAATAAAGGCCATACTCTTTAAACTTTAATAAAGATTCGTGTAAATATATACTTAAAACTAAGTATATGAGGCAAAATACTCCTTCAAAGGTTGGAGTAATCATTTAAGAAGAATAGATTTTCGAAAAATTGTTTATATAAGAAGGCGAAAAATCATTTGTTTATTTTTTTACTAGCTGGTATAGATGGGTTTCTGAACTCTCAGTTTGAATCAGTGGAATGAAATTGATTTTTTTCAAACATTTAAAAATAAAATGATAAAAAAAAGGCAAATTCACACAACTTGAGTTAACCACGGAAACAGAATGCAACTGCAATATTAATTCAGAATTTCCCGCCTTCTCAATACCAACCAGTTACAAAATATAGTTACTTTTTGTATAGGGTTGAATATTTTTGTCCATATTGTCTAAACTGCTATATATACCGATGAGAATTTTTATACTTATTTTGATATATGCCATCCAATCATATTTCCACGATTAGTTTGCCTATAAATCAAAATTATTACAAGACAATTCTCTTACTTAATGCTAAATTTGAGCCAAATTTCAAATTTTATTTTTGTGCTCAACTGACATATCGAGATTTAAACGTTTGAATTGAATATCTGAAAATATCAAGATTAAAAAAATAATAATTAAATATCCAAAGCTTGAAACCCTGATAATTTAAATCACCAATCTATACCTATCAAATACCAAGATAACAAACACATAATTATTTGTTTTTTTAGGAGTATTTCGACTCATATACTTAGTTTGAAGCACATACCTACATACATTTTTAATAAGAGTTCCTATTTTTCTGACGATTTTGGTCTTTATTCGAATATTTTAGGATGAATAGAAGAGGAAATACTAACGAAGAGCTCTAAACTAATAAGACTCTAGACTAGCAGGACTGGACATTATTAACGTTCACCGAAATATTGAGGTATTGACCGTGTAACAAATGGATATGGCGGAAGTGGAAATACTAAAATATACCCTTTCTTGTAAAATTGTGAATTCTGTAATTTCAGTGAAATATATTGAACTTTAAAAAGCAGAAATATACGCTACTTTGTTATGAAAAGTAAAATTTTGATTAGTAATTTTTTGATATTTTGTTGAAGTTGTCACTGTTTATTAAAACACTATTTGTAAAAAGAAACAGTGATTAAGCTAATGCTTTATTGCCTATACTTAAAACCCTCGTTTTTCGTTCTGTTTTCTTGTTACGGCCCTAAAATAACTAGTATTTAATATTTAATATATATTTCACGAATATATAAGTCGTGTCCTTATTCTCATTCCCACTCTTCATTACTATCATAGTTACTAAGCGATGCCACAAAGGTAGGCGACATACTAAATGGTTTGACCAATACAAATTGTCATAAAGAGTGCAAGACCCCAAAAGATAGTTCAAAACCATTTTTTTGAATGTTTTTACAATAAAAAGTTTAACTTACTCGCTATAGTGGTCAGAAGTGAAAAGGCAAAAAATTATGAACAAAATATTAAATATCATATTTTGTTTATATATTGTGAACAGCTTTTTTTTATGGCGGGGTAGTTTTTATGACTTACCATTTTTTGTATCAATATTTTTATACCATTTTAATTTCAATAAATTTATTAAAACTTAAGCTCTCATAAGATTTTAGATTAAATTTGCGGCCATTTCCTCTACCTACCTACGACACATAATTGACGAGGTTCCGTTTTAATTGCGGGTATTTCTTTGTTCGCAAGTTTATTGAAGCAATCTATTCTACCCCCCCCCCCTTAAAGAAAATCCTGGATCCGTCCCTGATATTAAGTAGCCTAAGCTTTAATCAATCCAGAGATCAGTTTTAATGGAACGGAAGATGATCAGACTTTATTCATTCAATAGCTATTTATTCAAATACCTATTTCTAGTTACAAAGCAGAATCAAGTTATTTCGCGAAGACAGGAAGTATGAAAGTATTACGAGGCGAAACTCCAGTGCTTACTCAGGTGAACACGTACATTTTTTGTGATTTTGGCAACTATTACCCATTTTAGGATTTCCTCAATATCGCAGCCCCGTGTTCTTTTAGAATGACAATAGGTTGGGATTGTTTCTGTGGATTTGAGTTAATTCAGGCTGGTTTGGTGATTACCGTTGCAGAGTTCGAACTAAATTTTTCTGGATCTTGCCAAGTTAGGCCTAAATCTATTTTACCTCTACCGAGGACCTAAGCGTGTCTTTACATAATTTTTTTAGGAGAGGGCTACCAACTTTGCCAAACATGCCTATGTTCTAAATCTCACAACCTATTTCTTTCTTCTTTTTTTCTTTCTTTTTTTCTTTCTATTTCTTTCTTCATATCTGACGTCTCTAACCGTTTTCGGTGGAGTATATCTTCGGACATTTTCGATTTATATTTTCCCCATAACTCTGTAGGAGCTGAAGGAGAGCAAGTTGTTAGTATGATTCCAAACAATGCACGAATTTGACTTGGAGTTGACGTTTCGCACGCGTCATTGATGCAGTTATCCCAGTGTTGGTCATTCTCCAATAAATTCAGAGCTTGGCATGCACTACGGTAAGTTTCATGTATAGTACCGTTTACAGTTCTCAAATACACAAAGGATGTCGGACCGGGTACATTCACCAAAATCAGGCGTAGAAAGAAGCATTCATGTTCATTGGGGTGAACGGTGTAGAGTCTTCCTATCGTGGTATCTTTGAAGATGGTAGGTTGGCCGTCGACTGACTTACCCTGTTTTCGACGTTCAAATACTTCATTTTTAGTATTCCCCGTGTAATACGAAGGCACTTCAGTATACAGCAGTTTTTTTGCAAAAGAATCATTTTTGCATAGCGAAAAGAAAGCAGTTAACGTTGTATCAGGTGGATTCAGGGCTCTTTGTTGCACGTTGGATTCCAAAAAATAAACACGTTGACCATTCTGTAAATGTACTGCTAATTGAACAATAGCTGGACTACGTTCATGTATCGGAAATGAAAGAATTCGCCAAACAACTTCATTACTGCTTATGTGTCTTCCAGCCTGATATTGTACGATTTCGTCGATATCACTGATTTTGGACTGCAAGCCAAAAACTGCCATGTCACTGCCTTTGTTGACGTCTTTACATGTGTATTTGATTGCCTTTACGGAGTTACAGTACTCAACCTTTATGTGTGCACAAAATGTTTTTGATAATAAAGGGGAATATGGAACAACCCACTGGTTATCTACTTCGATGGTGGTACCGTTATGCTTCTTTATTACTGCTGTTTTACCGCCATCTTCAGTAGATCTTCTTCTATATGGTGGGTAACCATCATTGCCAGTAATTGTGTTGGGTACTAAAAGTCGAGGATATTGCTTTTTGCATTTTCCTTTGGCCATGCATGGTGATTTTTCGTTCAATGCACCGCAAGGTTCATGTATCATATTTTTTACTACAATACCATATAAGCCCTTATCGACATTTTATTCAGGTATTTCAGCGGAAATCACATCTTCAATTTCATTAGAAGTAATTTTATAATGTAGCCAGATTAGTATATGTGCGTGTGGCAATCCTCGTTTTTGCCATTCCACTGAGTGCATCCAGCATCGCACTGACCCAAACACTTCAAGTTTTACTATGTAGTTTATCAGTGATTTCAACTTTTGCTGGAAGACACGGGCCGTAACGTCATGTCTATGAACCGCCGATTGTCCTTGAAGTAAAAGCTGCTGTATTTTATCCCAAGATTGATTACATGTAAATGTAATATATAAACCTGGACGACCATAAAGACGAACATACGCAATAGCATCTTGAGCATATTCATGCATATGACGGGGACTGCCAGCATATGACGAAGGTAAAATCGTTAATCTTCCGACGTTTGTGGTATTACCGTCATTTACAACTGCATCTCGCAAATGAATGTATCGTTCAGACCGGGGCTTGGTCTGATTCAGACGGATAAATAGCAAACGTTCTGATTCAATTTTTGCATACATATCAACGATGTATTGGTGAAACAATTGACGGCATTTTAAAATATAATTGTCTTCATCTTACCGAATCATTAGTCTATAGGAATAATAATGCATTGCACTGCATTTCTTATTCATTTCTTTGTTAGTGGCTGGATTTATCAATTTAATATTAAAGTGATAGCCGTCGGCTCCATCCCAAAAAAATGATAGGATATTGTAGGGCATCGTAGCATCGATGAGTTTCAGCAATTCTTACCAACTGAGCATTTCGCTTATGAAGAATAATATCTCGAGGTAAAAACTGATCACCGACCATAACGATTGCCACTTCGTCGATAGTTGGAGCATTGTATCTACGCAAATGTTGGCCAAGAGGCCTTTTGTCAGCGGAAATAACAATTTAATGCGTATCAGTAGGCATCAAATCGATGGCTGTTTTGAACAGACGCACAAAATTATTATTTTCGTGGAAAAGATGTTGCAATTGGGAAACGATTGTCCTTTCAACGTCGGGAGAAATTTCGCAACGTGCATTCAATTCAGAATTTCTATTACTGATGAAATGCAATTGTAAAAATTTATGATTCTCGCCTGAGAATGGTAGAAGGGACCCTGCTCTATGATAGATTTGCCCCTTTACTTTGAAAGTAGGCATAAATTGATATGGATTTTCGATTTGGGCACCAAACGACGTCATTTGGAAACATGAGTTATATTTTCTGATCTGTGATAAAATACGCTTAGATTCTGACGTAGTTCCAGTAAGCAAAGTCTTCAATGGCTCTGGGGGTGCAGCCAGTTGAGGAAGTTTAACTTTTCCTGAGGCGCAACACATTCCCATTGTTTCACCATTAAATTTCAAGGCCTTGCAGTAGGGAAAAATTTTAGACATAGTCTCGATTTGAACACATCTACTATATATTTATATATATATATTTATATATATATATTTATATATATATATAATATTTTTTTTAACTACGTAAAACATGCAAATATACAACATTCTTTGCTGTCCCATTGTTTGTCCATATAAATAGATAGTCAGGTTTACCAACTCTTGAACATGCAACATAATAATTGTCCATGGGAAAACAATCCATATTCAGATCTATACCGCATTTTTCTAACGATTGCCCTTAAGCTTTGTTGATGGTGATTGCTAATCGAACATTCCCTGTGTCCCCGTCGTCATTTATATATCCCCCTGTGCCCCCGGCGTCCCCGTTGTAGTTGTGTCCCTGTGTCCTGGTCGTCATTTATATTCTCTGCGTCCCGGTCGTCATTTGTGTCCCGGTATCCCAGTCTGTAATCTCTCTTTGAGTGTCCCGGTCGTCATTTATATTCCCTCTGTCCCGGTTGTCATTTGTGTCCTGGTCTGTAATTTCTCTTTGAGTGTCCCGGTCGTCATTTATATTCCCTGTGTCCCGGTCGCGCCACCCCAACACCTAGATGGTGGGGGCGCTTCGCGCCTCCCAAGCTCCCCCGCGCGCGTAAGTCGTTACGCGCCATATTAGTTACGCGCCATTGTAGTTGTGTCCCTGTGTCCCACCTGTGAATATATATATATATATATATATATATATATATATATATATATATATATATCTATATATATAAAAATAAGTTGTCTGTGGATGGATGGATGGATGGATGTGTGGATGGATGTGTCAGGTGACGTCACCTGAAAAAACTGGATTAGGTGACGTCAAAACTGAAAAAACTAAAAAAAGGCAAAAACTACAAAAAAAACTAAAAACTAATAAAAAAAATAAAAAAGCTAAAAAACTAAAAAAACTATAAAGGTAAAAACCAATAAAAAACTAAAAAAAAAACTGAAAAAACTAAAAAAAGGCAAAAACTACAAAAAAAAACTAAAAACTAATAAAAAAAGTAAAAAAGCTAAAAAACTAAAAAAACTAAAAAAACTAAAAAAAGGTAAAAAACTAAAAAAAATAAAAAATAAAAAAAAACTAAAAAAAAGGAAAAAACTGAAAAATAAGCTAAAATAAAGGTAAAAACCAATAAAAAACTAAAAAAAAAAAGGAAAAAACTAATAAATGACGACACTCAAAGAGAAAGCGACCAGGACAAAAAACTAAAAAAAAAGGCAAAAACTACAAAAAAACTAAAAACTAATAAAAAAAATAAAAAAGCTAAAAAACTAAAAAAACTAAAAAAAGGTAAAAAACTAAAAAAACTAAAAACTAAAAAAAAACTAAAAAAGGTAAAAACTAAAAGAACTAAAAAAGAAAAAAATAAATGACGACACTCAAAGAGAAAGCGACCAGGACAAAAGGAATGTTCGATTAGCAATCAACAAAGCACCGGGACACAGGGAGTATAAATGACGACCAGGACACAAGTAAAAAAAAAATTAACAAAACTAAAAAGAAGGTAAAAACTACAAAAAAACTAAAAAGAAAAAAAAACTAAAAACTAATAAAAAAACTAAAAAATCTAAAAATCTAAATAAACTAAAAAAGAAAAAAAAAGGAAAAAAATAAAGGAGAAAAACAAAACTAAAAAACGAATGTATATACAGACCGGTACACCGGGATACAAATGACGACCGGGACACAGGGAATATAAATAACGACCGGGACACAGGGACACAACTACAACGGGGACACCGGGGGAAACAGGGGGATATAAATGACGACCGGGACAAAAAAACTAAAAAGAAATAAAAACTAAAAACTAATAAAAAAAACTAAAAAATCTAAAAATCTAAATAAGCTAAAAAAGAAAAAAAAAGGAAAAAAATAAAGGAGAAAAACAAAACTAAAAAACGAATGTATATACAGACCGGGACACCGGGATACAAATGATGACCGGGACCCGGGACACAGGGAATATAAATGACGACCGGGACACAGGGACACAACTACAACGGGGACACCGGGGGAAACAGGGGGATAACCTGACAATCTATTTATATGCAAAGACAATGGGACAGCAAAGAATGTTGTATATTCGCAAGTTTTACGTAGTTAAAACCATAAACTAAAAAAGGTAAAAACTAAAAGAACTAAAAAAGAAAAAAATAAATGACGACACTCAAAGAGAAAGCGACCAG
>NC_088865.1:16942615-16944870 GCF_032884065.1 Artemia franciscana | reverse complement strand
TTCCCTAGTAGACCCCTCAAGGTCAGCCCTGTATACATGTATGGCACGTTGTAGTAGTAAGCCAAGGGCTAGGGAATGGAATTCTTTGGGGTAAAAAAAATCAACTTAAGGTGCCATACTCAGGATTTTCCCTTTTTGTAAACACGGCTGTCCTTTCATAGTTTCTGAGCAGCTATAGTGACAGTCGTCCACTCTTGCCCAATAATTCTCGCTTACTAATCCCGTGTTCACTTTTTTCTAACACAGTTCCTATTCATTTTGGCTATACCATATGTGAGGAAATAAGCTTGATGCAGTGATAGTATCTTTCTAATCTCGAAATGTGAGTTGTATGATTTTATAGTTATGTCCGTAGTTATAACTGCATAACCTTGTTTTTTTTATCCATTTTGCTTAAACTTGAAAGTATAACGAATGAGATAACTGTTAAAACTTAAGACACATTACTATTCTATCCAATTTCAGCAAAAGGTTCACCAAGCAGGGATAGGAGGCAGCCTCTCCCCAAGAGGAGACCAAATATATTTATAAGAAATGGAATATAAAAAATTCAAAGTATACAAGAGGTTTTCTGGCAAAAAAGAAACCTCCTTTTCAAACCACCCCTGGAAAAATTTAGATATGAAAAGGGGTTTTCCATACCTTAAAAAACCTCTATACACTTTTCCCCTCCTAAGAAATTTCTGTGATCCCTTGAATTGTAGTAGCCAATGTGTTTGAACCTTACTTCTCTCCCTGCTTACTGGACGAGGTCATCCTTATGTTCAACTTGCTTCAAATATAATAATTGACACTATTGGTCCACAGTTAGTACTACTCAAGGAAACACTATGAAATTCTGAAAACGGTTTTAAAAATCCTAAGTATTTATAACGTTCCTAAAAGTGCTTCACTTTACTTTACCTTCACAACCCTTAAGTCCAAATATTTAACCCAAATTATACATTTCCTGTGCATGTTTCCATTTCTTGATTACGTTAATCTTTCTTCACACAGATTTAACTGCATAGAACCAACGACGACGAAATCAGGCAACAGAAAAATTCATAGGAAATATATAATTTGGGCTGCGTATTTCCATAGGAGGGGTACTGTGAAGTGCTCCTAGGAATCATATAATAACAACAATTGATATAAAATGATATAAAAACGATTACAATGGTATAAAAAGAATGATATAATTTTTTTTCCTTTCTTGGTTTTGTTTTCTCATGATTTTGATTTTATTTCTGAGTTTGTTTGCTAAACTTTTTCCTTTCTTGATTTTGTCACTCTTTCTTCAAACAGATTTAACGGCAAAGAACCAACAACGACGAAATCAAGCAACGGAAAAATTCATGGGAAATACATAATTTGGACTACGTATTTGCATAGGAGGGGTACTGTGAAGTGACCTTAGGAATCATATAAATAACAAAATTAATATAAAATGATATAAAAATTATTATAAACGGTATAAAAAGAATGATATAAATTTTTCCTTTTTTGATTTTGTTTTTTTCATGATTTTGGTTTTGATTTTTGATTTTGTTTGTTAAATTTTTTCCTCGCTTGATTTTGTCACTCTTTTGTTCAAATGGATTTATCGGTAAAGAAGCAACACTGATGAAATCAAAAAAGGAAAACATGCATGGGAAATAAATAATTTGGATTAAAAATTTGCACAATGGGGGGAGGGAGTAAAGTACAGTGAATTTTTTCTAGGAATGATATAAGTATTTTCAGATTTTTAAAGCTGTTTTCAGAATTCTATAGTGGTTCCTTTGAGTAGGCTTAACTGTAGGCAAATATCTAAGTGACTAAAAAAGTAACAAAATTAGACAAAAAGGATAGTGGCAAATTGGAAAATTTACTTTATTTTTTCAATAGGATATATGCATGACGCTATTTTTGATATTTCTTTTTAGCGCTTTTAATATTAAATTTTACAACCCCCAAAGGTAAAAGTAGGAATATGCAAATTATTGTCACTTCTGAACTGCTACACTGATGTGAAAGAGACTACACTCACCTTCTATTGACATATGAATAAGAACCAGCAGATAACACTGTATGTATTGAATAATGTACACAAAATCACTCTATACTGAATACCGCACTCAAGCCCTCCTGTAGCTCTGAGTATGTCACAGCTATAGTATTGTACAGCGCAAGGTGAGGTGTAGCTAATGGTTCTTTCACGCTAAGTCGTAAAACCTTTCACATTAGCATAACTTACTACCTAATGTTATCTTATGTAATTATTAACATAGATA
>NC_088865.1:16925683-16942515 GCF_032884065.1 Artemia franciscana | reverse complement strand
GGAGCGACCCGGTTCAATAGTAAACGAAACTATAAAAACGGAATTTTGATGCTAAAAGATACATTAAAAGAATCGAATTTTCATACTGATTTTAAATATATAAGTTTCATCAAATTTAGTCTTTGTCATCAAAAGTTACGAGCTTGAGAAAATTTACCTTATTTTGGAAAATAGGGGGAAACACCCCCTAGAAGTCATATAATCTTAACGAAAATCAAACCATCAGAGAACCCTATAGCAAAAATTTCAATCTCCTACCTAAAAAAATGTGGAATTTCGTATTTTTTTTGCCAGAAGACAGATCACGGGTGCGTGTTTATTCTAAAATAATTCGAAGTTTTTTCTCGCCAAATTCTTTTGTTATCAGAATCCCTATTGACATATTAGGGAAGTCTGGACAATAGTTTTCTTTGGCTCTGGCAATTTCATTTTTGTCGCTTTGTGTGGCAGTTTTGTCAAACAGAGGTTCGAAGCCTGAGGTCAGTCTGATTTGCTGATTTTATTCCAAAGAACATTGGGGTATATACTTAGGTACTAAGAAGTACCAAAAACATTTTGTGTTCTATATTAAATGTCATGTAGTTTTAACATTGAATTTAGGATGATTATAATTATTTTTAGATTAGATAATACTTTATTGACAAAGGGTTGTTACGAGTCCCTAAATCTGAACTGGTGTTCCAATCTGCAGATATAAAAAATGAAACATCAAGCACTAAATGGCTACTCTTCGGTGCTTGGGTCCTACCTTCTTGGGTTTGAAGTTGAGGCAGCATCTTCCTGACGTTGGTATCCAGGTATCCGAAAACAGATATGAAAATTACTTTTTTTGTATCCTGAAAAATCCTTAGAACTATAAAGAGAGCATGATAGTTCCTCTATGACTACAGGTATCCATGGGTCATCACTTGCTGGAATTGTGCAATTTTACCAAAAGTGGTGCAATTATGCCTCAGTGGCAACGCTGGTCCCGAGATCAGCAAGTTACTACCACGAGTTTAGATTAAAGGAGCACCCACTTGATCGTTGAGACCCGATTTTAGTGATAGCAGCGTGAAGCATAAGCATTAATTGAAATTTAAGGGGCTTGGGCCTGAAGGATGCCCCCCTTGCACAGGAAACATATCTACGAAAGAAATTATCCAAATATTTGACGAATTAAGTTGTTTTCTCAAGAAATAGCTTTGTTGGTGAAACTAAAACAAAACAAAAAAAAAGATTCCTCGCTATCAGAAATGATTTTAGGAAGATATTTTGACCAGCCTATCCTATTTATCACAGTAACTAATATTTCAAATTCAAATTACCGCAAAATAAGAGAATATCTACTTTCACGGTTGTTTCTTGGCAAGGCAGCACAGGGCTCACATTCTTAATTTTTTTCCCCACTCAGATCTGTCATTTTCGTCCATCTTGGTCTTAGATTTTCATTTCGTAGTTTGGACATGTCCTTTTAGATCCTATCCAAAATTGGAAATAAAATTGTTTCACCCCTTTTAAAATTCTAATAAAACATGCAACACTTTTAAAAGGCCCCAACCAGTATACTTTAATTATAGATTAACTTGCCAAAGAGCCCATCGGACAGCGTTCATAAGGAACAAACTGTTGCGTATACCCTTGTGTGGTGACCAAAGAATCGAAAGTTCTGTCTTCTCCTTGATACAATACTCTAAATTTATCCCCCCCCCAAAAAAAAATTTAACTGTTCCTGAAAGTTTCGAATAGGTCCTTTTGCCGTGGGACAAAAAAGGGTATAGCTACCAAAATGTGTATTAAATTCATGATATTTTACCTGTAATCTCTGTAATGAGATGTATTCCCTTATCTAATGCTTTTAGGCATAAAAAACATGCTCTTTTGATAGCATCCAAAAATTACTGACTATGATTGCAGAAATATTTCGGAGAAACTGTTACCCGTTGTATAGAATCACTTGATTGCTTCGGACCACTGATTGGCTAAGTCTAACGGACACTGGTCAATTTGACTGCGATATTGAGTTGAAACTTCCAGCACTTTTTGGGAGGAAGGGGTAGTGGTGGTGGTAGGGGAGTTATAATTCCATGTTTTGGGGCATAAAATTTTATTTTTTCGTAGTCCTCGCAAAGAGTTTACGCTTTGTTTTCCTTTTGTGACTGTCATCTGACATTTGTTTTGGGTAGTAATAGCACAAAGACGGCAAGTAGGCTAATAAACATTTTCGTACTTTGTTGTGAAATGACAAATAGTTGAAGATACTACAGAAGGACTTTGTCATCAATAAACACAAGTAAAAAAGCTTAGAATTTTTTTTATGAAGATATAGAATATCCAAATACAACCGACTAAAAAGGGCTTAATTACAGTTTGAGAGAGTGTTCAATCTGAGAACAGTGTTCAGGAATAGTAGAAACTCTTATATTTGTTTTAAAATGTTTTCTTTTCTATTTTTCAGAAAAAGCCCGAGTGGTCCAAGAAACCGGGCGATGAAAAGAAAGTAAGTGAAGGCGAATCAGGAGCCCCGGGATCCGAAGACGCCGTACCAGTTGAAGCGGCCGCCTAGTCCATTCAACATCATTCAATCCCTTTGCTCCCACCCCTACCCCCCTTTTTGTTTATTTATTCTTAGTTTTAGTGTGTCCACAACTGGAAGAGCCTGACTTTCACCTCGGACTTTCTTTATTTCTTACCTAGATGACCTAGATTAGAATAGAAAAAGGTATGTTTCAGCAAGTTTGAAATGCAATATATTAACGCTTTAAACACTTATTTTTAGACTTTTTGACACTTATTTATTTAAGACTTTATTCTTTTCATACTAATTTAAATATTTAAATTGCTAATTTTCACTTTATTTCCTGCTTTTAATGTTAGTATACCCCCTTTTCTAACCTTTCTTCCACCCTTCGTTTCGGTCCCGGAGGCTAATCTGCTAATAATTTTATTTATTTTATTCCTTTATAGCTTTTATTTACGATTCACATTTTTAATTTTATTTAGTGTTTTGTTTATAACATTCCTAACCAATTTCATCTGTAATTCTTGCAACAAGCTTATCTTGTCTTTACGGATTACAATTTGGCCTGAAGCAGGGACGTCTTGGAGACGGAGCAGTTAGAGATCGCTGCCCTCTCATATTTTTAATGAGACAAGAGCTATAGTAAAATTTTCACAAGAAACCGTGAATATTTCATGTAGTAGTGTACGCCATATCTCCCCTCAAATCATCGTGAAGTGGTGTCCCTAGCCTTATAGGCATTTTGTATTTTCGTAATACTTTTGATGTTTAATAGGTCAGAAATTTTAGTTGATATATTTTGGTTGCTCTAAATTGCAATGATATATTTGAGATCTTATCACCAAACTTCCTAAGCTACTATAGCCGTCCAGAAGCCAAATTGATTATGTCCGCAAAGTGACCATGAATTTTTTTTTTAATAAATATGTCGCTGGTTTATATTATCAAACATCTGGTAAAGATATTCTTCGGCTCATTTCTTTCTTTGTTGCTTTGGGTTTCAAAAAGCTATTTAAATAAAACGCTATATAATATAATGCAACACTTTAAATAAGTCAAAAAAGACTAAACAATAAAGAAATAAAACAAAGGACACAGTAAATTAACATCTACTACCAATAATTATTTTTTTTAAATAGCTTCTAAAAATTGTCGGACAGTTTTTCTTTTTCTTTTGAGTATAGAATACTGAGAATGAACAATTTGGTTTAACACAAAATTCTTTAAAATGTAAAACATCGGATTAATCAATTTATCTCCTGAACGAGTCAAATGAAGTTTTTTTTATCTCTTTGTTAGTGATGATAAGATGATGATAACAATTTACCTACTGTTGACTTTCAAAGGTATTTTGCTTGTAGGCATATTTTCAATGAACTAGTTTCATTCTATTTTATTATGGATAAAAACATTGTAATTGTAGACAAGGGGGGCGATAATGGTTTATCTTTATTTCAGAAAATTATTCGATTATTTCTGTTCTTTTAGAGCATGTGTCTAAAAAAAGTGACTTTGTGTTGTAACGCTTTTGTTTTGATGTTTTATAATAGATTAATTTAAAAAAAAGATTAAAAACAGTTTTTTGCTCATCGAAAAACAAACTTTCCTGAAAAACATGTATTGTTTTATAGATACATAAAGTTCATAAAAACATGAACTTTATGTTATAGATTGAATGCTTTCGTTGCTTTCAAGATTTTCTGCAGTATTTTTGGGCTTTAATTGCATAGCTTATTAAGAGGGCCTGGAGAAGGCGCACGCAGGAGGTATTCTTGCAAACCTCCAGTTAAGGGTTTTGGACCTTAATTATTACAATGATAGCGTTTTATGTTTCAAGATTTAAGTGGTGGCACCAAAAGACTTAAGAAGTGGCATCAAAAGTGCTGTTTTTCCTGCTACATCTCACTTACGGATGATAGAATTTTTAAAAATCATGTAGACATGAGCAAAAGTTTTCAAATGACCCATTAAACATCACTCTGAAAAGTTCTGGTAGTCCACTAGCCCCAACTTTCCCATTTGAAACATGGCACCAAAAGTGCCGTTTTTAGTGTTATTTTGTAACTTGCAGATGGTGTAATTTATAGGGAGGAAGTAGGTATGAGAAGTATTTTTTATATGAGCTATCAAAAATCTATCTAAGATGTTCTGGTAGCCCGCTCACCCTATCCCTCAAAAAATGGTATAAAAAGTGCTTTTTTTCGTGTCATATGGGACTTGAGATTGCAGAATTTATATAAACCACGTACATATGAGAAATAGCTTTTGAATGAGCTCTTCCGAATCTCTCTGTGATGGTCTAGTAAACCGCTAGGCCAGGGAAAAATAAGAAAAAAAAAGACTGTTTTAATATTTTTTAGCTTTTAGTTACTAGGGCTGTGGTTCACTCTTTAATACATTGCAGCTAATTCTTCAACGCTGACAAAAAGTTGCAAATTTTCCCCAGAAACTAGTAAACACAGTAAGTATATAAAATATACTAGTTGGTAGAATTTGTAAAAACTTATTCAATATAAGCAATAGCTTTCATTTGAGCCATTAAACATCCATCTACGATTGTGTGGCAGCATGCTAATGTTTCAGTAGCTTACTGATGATCAGACGATTTAGGAAACTTACTAAGGGGCCTTGGAGGGGGAATGTACGGGAGTGGATCTTGTAGATCTCCACTTAAGGGTTTTGGAGCATAACTTTTACAATAGCACTTGTTTTTTACTTCAGTAATTTTCCACTTAAGAAGCGGTACCATAGTGTTATTTTCAGTGCTTTATAGCATTTACTAATGGGGAAATTGATAAAAAAAAAAAAAAAAAAAAAAAAAAAAACACTAATGTATGAGCAATAGCTTTTAAATGAGACATATCTTTTAAGTTCTGCTAGCCCAATAGCTCCAGTTTTTCCAGTTTAGACACGGTACCAAAAGTGCTGTTTTTATATGAGAAATGGCTTTTGAATGAGTCTATAAGCATCTTTCTATGATGTTCTGGTAGCCCGCTAGGCCTGTTGAAAAAAAAGAAGAAAAACATAACAAACAAAACTAAGGAGACAGATCAGTGATACCGATGAAAAAAAAGGTGGTTTTCCTTGTTGTTCAAGGAGGGGGACTGTAATTCCTCTGTATAAGGTTTTCTGTATATGGAGATTACCTGTATAAGGTAAATCTCCAGTGAAGGGGTTCCAGTCTAAAGTAATCTCCAGTAAATGCTATATCGCATTTACGAATGGGAAAATTGATAAAAAAAAAACAAGAAAAAACACCAATGTATGAGCAATAGCTTTCAAATGAGTCATTACTCTTATAAATTCTACTTGCTCAATAGCTCCATCTTTTCCACTTTAGACACGCCACCATAATTGCCGTTTTATATGAGAAATGGCTTGTGAATGAGCCTATAAGCATCTTTCTATGATGCTCTGGTAGCCCGCTCGGCCTGTTGAAAAAAAAGAAAAAGAAAAAAACAACAAGAAAAAACAGGAGACTGATCAGTGATACCGATGAAAAAAAGGGATTTTCCTTGTTGTTCAAGGAGGGGGACTGTAATTTCCCTGTATAAGGTTTTCTGTATATGGATATTACCTGTATAGGGTAAACTCCAGTTAAGGGTTCTGAACCATAATTATTAAAATAGTACCTGTTTTTTACTTCAGAGCTTTTCCAATTAAGAAGTGGCGCTAAAAGTTTTGTTTTTACTGCTATATCGTACACACGAATGGTAAAATTGATAAAAATGCACTAATATGAGCAATAGTTTTCGAATGAAAGCTAACAAAAAAAATAAATAAAAAAGTGATTTTCCTTGTTGTTCAAGGATAGGGACTATAATTTCCTTGCATAAGGTTTTCCTCCATGCTGATTCCAATGATAAGCTTTTGATTTTGATCTGACGCCATTTTCGAGGGGCTTCAGGCCTTTTTTCGACATAACTGTATCGCAATAAGCTTTTACTTTTAAGACGAACCGAATAATAGTTATCATTCGTGAGTCAGTGTCACAGGAAATTTTTTCACTTGGCAGTTTTTTTTCAAAACGCGTTTTTTAACTTTTGGTTGCTCTTTACTTGGTTACAGCTGCCGCTACAACCATGACCATTTTACTTGTTACGCTCACATTTGCTTAAGTAAAAATAACTATTCAGTTAAAAGTCAGTTTGGGCTCAAACAAAGGTGTATCGAGGGGGATGTAACCGGTTTTAACCCCCTCCCACCGAATTTTTTATTCGACTATTGGAAAATTCCAAAATATATATTAACAAGTTTTGATACGTTTTATAAAGTTTTTGTAAGCTACATGCCCCTCCCCCAACCGAATAAATACCCTCCTTCCCTCAGCAAAATCCATGATACGCCCTCGGAAAGATCATATGTTGGTTAAGATACAGCATTAATGAAGCCAGACAAATTGTGAAAATCATGTCATTAAGGAATGTCGCCAAATAATAAAAGGAACCATTAAATCATGAATAATTTGGTGTTTTAAAATAACAAATATAATTTTAAGCTTTAACAATCTAATTTAAGGTGCCCAGCAAAATATAAGAAGTACTTCTTATATTTTGCTTCTTATATATCTGCTAAACCAGCAGGAGACGGGTTTGCTCCAGAAAAGGCCAAATGGTAAAAACAAGATAAACAAGTTTTTCAACTGGCTTTCCTGAAGAAAGCCAGTATGTGTTGTGTGCTTGTTTGTGTGTCTGTGTGCTTGTGTAAGTCAGAGTTATGATTATAATGAAGCCTAATTAAAGACAATACCATGAGTTTTACAGCAGAAAAGATAAAATTCGATATACATACAAAGCATCTGATGAGGTACTGAAAATTTACGTTCCTGCTTATATACTAAAATCTTGTAGCCACTGAAAAGCTTGGTGTTTTGGTGAATTCTCAATTTGGGTGTTGCTTTCAAGATGAAGCGTAAATCACTGAAGTCGATTTATAAAATACTGAAAATTTCAACTAACTTTTGGTTTTGATTGTATAGAACATTATTGAAAGTAATTTAGTCATTTTTTGAAGAAAAGCAGTCATATTATTGAATTCTAGGTATGAAAGATATACAAATATATTGAAATTAAAAATATTGCGCCCGAGTTTTAGAATACAGTGAATTGTGCTTCTTCTTAAACCTTAGCGTAAATTTCAAAGAGGTTCAAGAATTTGTGGAAAAGTCTATTGATTATGAAGGCAGTTTTTCAACTGAAATTGGGCTTTTCCTAATATTTCTTGGTGCTCATTTTCATAGTTTTATGATTTTCTAGGAAGGAGAAGGCGCGGAAGGTGGTGCAGAAGGTGCCATTGAAGGAGAAGCTACGTCAGAACCTGCAGCAGAAGATTCACCTGCTGTAAGTTATTCACTGAACCAATTGTAAATAGTTTTGTTGCATCAAATTTATGCCTAAATATTAACAGAAGAGGGATAAATATCATTTTTATACAGCTAGAATATAAGAATTCCAATGGGAGACAAAAAATATGTTTCTTCTCAAGATGGGAATGGTAATCCTTAGAGTTCGTGATTAAATTTGAACGAATATCATAGGAGTTGCATAGGCTCAATCAAATTTATGCCCGATATTGCCATGTGCAAAAGCCTAAATTGAAATTCTCAAAATGTTCAATTTTAATATAAATCTGATGATATTTGTATAAACGGAAAGTGTAATTACACTCTTCATCGAAAATTTAGACCATGGATTAATAGTAAAGAGTTTGAAATAGTTGCATAACATCCAAAAACCATTTCAGTCTAGTAATTCAGCAAAGTTAGCAGATTTTAGCAAATATAGCTTCTCCTAGTCTTAAAAACTACCCCTTTAGTGTCACACTTTTGTTTTCTTCAATTAGGTCCCGGTAAAGATAATGTTTAATTTTCTTTAACTACCAAGGGTAAAAAAGAATAAGGAGATACAACGTGTTATTTCCTACTACCTGCTTGAACTGTAACACTCAAAAATGAGGATATACAATATTTCCCATACTTGTCATCGGTAGCACAGCTTAGATACCAATACAGTTATGAAAACTCGACTTATTTTTGGGACACAGTGCGCGGTAGCGATGCTAGTGGCTGGAAACAGGAAACTGGCAGCACAGCTTAGATACCAATATTGGTATCTAAGCTGTGTGTGCAATAAAACAAAATTACGTTCCCGCCTATGGTGTGTACGATCTACGTGTCGGAGTGCGGGCTTGGAGGAGGCGCCAAGTTCAGAGCTCTGTACCAAAAGCATCACATGGGCAAGATAGGAGTTTTCATAACTGTATTGGTATCTAAGACGTGATAGGTAGATACCACAGTGCAAGTTACAGGATTCCCCTTCGTGCGTTTACGATGATTTTAGGGTTGGGTGGGAGTGTAAGGCTGGAGAAAATACCAAAAATAGGAGGACCAGAATGAGCATTAATTTGGGACCTTCACATAGGATATCTTTACTCCCCGTCAGAATGGCTTGTTTGAACTTATGTAGGAGAAAGGACTCTAAAGGAGCATGAGAACTTACCTTGACCCTATATCAATTTTAAAGCCCTTTTGGTATTTTCTAGATTTTTTTTTTCTCTTTGTGGTTTGGTGAGAGTGTAGTAAAAAGGCAGGACTGACAAACTTTAAGTGAGATCAGACAAATGATTTGACAAACTTTAGGAGGTGTTTTGTGGGGGAGGTATTTTTTGCAAAATTTATGAGAGAATAACAGCTTTGATAGTGATTTTGTCAACATGTGGATACCAGCTTAAACAAAAACTAATAACCCCTAATGAGTGTTGGTTTTTAGAAACTTCTATTTTTTGTGGAATCCAAGGGGAGGGGGGGGGGAATACCTCTTGACAAGATGTTTCCAGATCCGCAGTAAACCATCTTTTTAAATGGTATGGTGAAAAATATGCGATGAAAAAAAAGGAATGCGGAATAAATGCTGCCAAAAATTCAAACAAGTGTTTCAAAATATATGAATTATTAACATATTGCTAGATATAGTTAAAATATAAATTTACCCATTAAAAAAAAACATACAATTAAATGATTTATTATTATCACAATTAACACTCAAGGAGCATTTTCTGTCCTTAATCACAAAAGCTCTATTGGATTGATAGTTGGAATTTCGGTAGAGCCAAAACAGTTGTAAGATTTTTATATGAAGAATGTGGTCAGAATGACCTTACTCATTTTAGCATAGCCTAAGGTACTATTAAAATCAAGTTATCATGGCTAATGGGAGAAACATCTAGGACAAATAGCTGAGTGAGAGCCTTGACAGGAGTATGACCGCTGAGTGAGAGATCATGGCTAATCGGAGAAAAAGCCATAACAGAGATGGCATAAGCCTTTTTCAGGAATGTATAAAAATGATGTCACTTTCACATGTTGACAGATAGTCTATCATCCATCCATCCATCTTAGGGCAGAACTAAGGTTCTGTCCTAAGGATGATTGAGAAGCTTAAGGATGATTGAGATTTTTTTGGTTTACTCATGACGGAAAATGTCGACTGGACTTGTATGCGAAGGGGGGGGGGGAAATACCTTTGATTTAGTAAGACGTATTGCTCTGATGATCTAAAGGCAAGATGTAACCTAAGTTATAAACTATAAAATATTTATTGAAAATCCAATATACTTATCTGTTATTTATATTAATAATCGAAATAGAAAATTATTCACAAATCAATGTTTAATTTGTAGACTTCTTAAGTTGTATTTCTAGAAGTAATTTTGTTTAAAAATTAATTAAGCTAATCTATGCTAAAATGAAATGTAAAAAAAGATGTATCTAAGCCAACCGTGGTTATAGCAAAGCTACAACCTGATAAAAGTAAATAGTTAGAAATTACAGGTAAGTTTTCTTTCACTCCAAAAGGTAGATTATAGATTCGTGCGAATTTTCACCTATGTTATTCTTGCTACAAATATCTCAACCAAAGCCCACAATATAA
Source organism: Artemia franciscana (assembly GCF_032884065.1). NCBI lineage: Eukaryota > Metazoa > Arthropoda > Branchiopoda > Anostraca > Artemiidae > Artemia > Artemia franciscana. The sequence goes on along the minus strand of NC_088865.1, from coordinate 16,932,087 downwards.
GCTCCCCCTAAACTAAAATCATTCACCTATGGGTAATTGTCCAAAAATAAAGATACCACAAGACTTTTCCAGAATAGCTTATTGATCTATAAACTGGCCTTTAGGTTAGATAATATTTGCCTGCTTTGTCAAGAAAATTTGATTATAAATTTCAGAATATGTACTCATGTTGATGTCTTGTCAGTGAATCTTAAATCTGATGTTTCCAAGTGATGAAACATATTCATCATAAAAGTCTTGTGGCTGAACGGCTTTGACTCAATAATTACGCAGAAACCTGTAACTAGATCCTTTTTTACTCTCTTGAATAGAATTTTATGATCTAAAATACTTTTAGTTCCACTGGCTTGATATACCAGGCTTCTTCATAAAGAATGATTCACCTTCGATAGCCAACAGTCACCTTCCAAAAGCAGTTATTAATTAGAAGACTTTCTAGCTAATTTGGTTGGAGACTCTCAGGTCGTAATATATGGCGCCATTTTGATTCTGGAGTTGTTTGTGCTTTATGGTAGGATAAACCAGGGCTATAAGGGGGAGGATATAATTAGTGTTAGAATATTCATGAAGTTTGATACAATCCTAGGAATAGGTATTTCGGTTAGGCCTGCTAAAAATAAACATCAAGGAAAGAAGGTTGTTTCTCCTGACAATAATGATGTAAAATACAACATTCCCTGGTGCTTTTTGCTTCTTCAATTGCTACTTTCTCCCCTCCCTGTTGGTGTCAATGCTCATATTAAAGGCTCTCCTCAATTAAAATCCGAAATAAAGTTTTTTTTTTCTAGGCTGAATCAGGGGAAGGTGCTCCCGCTGAGACACCAGCAGGAGAAGAACAACCCCCAGCTGAAGGTGAAGCTGCACCAGTAGAAGGTAATTTATATATTTTTAACATTAAATACTAGGTTCATGTATTTTAAAAAATTTGGAAAATTTAGTAGGAACATATTATATTTATGACGAAAGATTATAAAATTGAACTATTACAAGAGCATTAAATTTTCTTTGACTCTAAAATTAAGGGAAACCATAGGCAGTGTTTTCAAAAAAGTTCAGCAAATCCAATAGTTTTTTAGAATCCATTCCACAGATTCTTGACATGGTGTGAATCAAAATAACATGCAAAAAAGTATGAGAAATAGGATCAAGAAACCTTAATCTCGGACAACAACTAATGTCTTGGCTTAGCTTCTCTCTATTCTTTATTTTCCTTCTTTAATAGACGATAATAACATATTTCAATCTTTACTTAAAACCAAAGGAGAAGGAAACAAGCAAAATACATATTTTAATTTATGACTTGAATCTGTTCTATATTAAATTTGGTTAAATTCATTAAATTTTCAACTAAAGTTAAATATGTATTCTAGTACCATTATTGAGCGGTTAAGGATTAGAGGTTTAGAGGTTTAGAATATTAAACATTTAGAACCTTTCCCTAAATAGTCCCTGAATCGTCGCAAGTCACAAGGAGCACACTGTGCCAGTGATTCTAAATTTTAAGATGGGAGAGGAAAAGGCTCCAAAGCCTCTCTTTGTGCCCTTCCGTCATACACATTAAAAATTCTTGAAGGACTTCAATTTCAGCAAGGTATAACATATCCAGTTTCTGTTAATGTGCATTTATTAAGCTCTGTCTTATATACTCTTAAGCTCTCACAACATAAGCTCATGAAGATCTCTGTCTTATTCACAACATAATTTTGACCCTTGGTTGTGGAATTGAATGAATCAGGTCTCTCCTAAAGAGAAATTTCCGGACCTTCTGCCATTCTGGCATAATTGGATATCTTGAAATATTTATCTACTGTCATACGGGGCTGAAGGTGCGCAGAGCTTTGAAGGGGAGCCGAGTTACCATCCGTTAGATTATGGTCCTTAATGGGGTATTAGAAATTTTAATTTGCAATTGGTTGATCTCTATCCCTAGTTTCCCTGGCCATCTGCTCAGCGGGACCAGGCTGGGAATAATATGCACGGGAGACACAGAGTTTTATGCTGAGTCAACGTGAATGCACTGTCTATGGTTTTTGTCCGTTTTTTTTCTGAATCCAAGGTATCGTCGATACTTACTTTTCTTATCAAAGATATTTGTTTTAACTTCATTGTTTGTTGTAACTTGTTCATTGTAACTTCATTGTTTTAACATGTTTTAATCAAATAGTTCGTGGTAACGAACTGTAGTAAGGAGCGACCCGGCTCAATAGTAAACGAAGCTCTAAAAAACAGAATTTTGATACTAAAAGACACATCAAAAGAATCGGATTTTTCCTTGGAGGAATATGTCATGGCGGAAGAGAAATTCAATGAAGGAGGCGCAGGATTTTCTAGCATTATTATAAAAAAAACAATGAAAAAATAAATGTGACAAAGTTTTTTTTTCAACTGAAAGTAGGAGCAGCATTAAACTTAAAACGAACAGAGATTATTACGCATACCAGGGGTTTATCTCCTCCTAAATACCTCGCTCTTTACGCTAAAGTATTTTTGATAATTTCGACTATTTATTTTACGGCCTTTCTGATTCAGGGGTCATTCTTAAAGAGTTGGGCCAAATTTAAGCTTTAGTGTAAAGAGTGAGGTATTAGCAAGGGGACAAACCCCCCTTATATACATAATAAAAATGTGAGAATATAAAAGTTTGTTACTTAAGTTAATTCTTAAGTTCCGTATATTTTTTACTAATAAAAACGTTCGTTAAAAATTAAAAGTTCTAGTTGCCTTTTCACGAAGCCAAAAAATTGGAGGGCAACTAGGCCTCCTCCCCCACCCCTTCTTTCTCGAAATCGTCTGATCAAAACTAAGAGAAAGCCATTTAGCCAAAAAAAGAATTAATATACAAATTTCATTTTAATGATTTATGTGCGGAGAGCCAAAATCAAACATGCATTAATTCAAAAACGTTTAGAAATTAAATAAAAAAACTAGTTTTTTTTAACTGAAAGTAAGGAGTGACATTAAAACTTAAAACTAACAGAAATGAATCCGTGTATGAAAGGGGATGTTCCCTTTACAACGCCCCGCTCTTTACCCTAAAGTTTTTAATGTTTAATAAAGTAGAGTTAAGAGAAAGAGTTAAACTTTAGCGTAAAGAGCGGGGCATTGAAAAGGGAACAGCCCCTTTCATGCACGGAGTAATTTCTGTTCATTTTAAGTTTAATGTCGCTCCTTACTTTCAGTTGAAAAAAACTAGTGTTTTTTTATTATTTAATCATGGTAAGGAAACACAGGGCCTCAAGCTCCCTCTCATAACATTTCAAGATTACTTGATTTCCTGGATTTTCCCCATTTGTCTTTGCTTATTTCTTGTTAATAATTAACTTTTTCTTGTTTTGCTTTTTCCCAAGCGGTCCCTGCTTCAAAATTTGAGCCACTCTAAATATGTCCCTCCTCCCGTCCCTCCATTCAATACTTACAATCTGGTCTTTTTGTTCGCTCTTCGTTTTAAGCTGATTTTTACGCACATCTGTCCGCTGGTTTCATCTTTATTAAGAGGGATACTATACGCAGTTTCTAAGGAAACTGGTCTCATATATTTTTATCGACATACTGTAAAATCTCTAAGATGGGAAAAGAAAACAATATAACAAGTATCTTATTTAGGGTGGAAGCTTTTCCCTTTCCCCTCTGTGTAGAGATAAGACCTGTGCTATTTTATACCAGTTCCCAGTAGTTTGAATAAGGCTTAGAGGTAATAAGCTAGGCAAAGCTTCTTTAACAGACAATCTAAATGCCTAGGGACATTAATTCTTAATCGTGAGAGACTCAGTGAAGTATTTTGATAGAATTTTCCTTTCACGTCATTTTGGCCATTTAGAGTCGAATTTTGATAAAAAAAAAACGCACTTCGAAAAAAACGCAGAAGTAACAAAATCATATAGAGAATTATTGGAAAAATGCAAAATTTTGAGACAACAGTTGCGATGGGGGGGGGGGGGGCGTGTATATTTACCCGGGTCACAGCATACAACTTTGCAAATCAGAAAACAATTTTTAAGAAAGTAGCTTTATTAATGTAAAAGTGGACTAGGTGAATGAATTTTAACTTTAATCTACCTGTATTCTTAACTAATATTTCAACTAGGTCTAGCCCCACCACCCCCAGCTGAAGGCGAGACAATGCCAGCTACCATAGAGCAGCCGGCTGCTCCTGATCAGTCAGCTTCAGACCAACCTGCTACTGAAGGTAATTTGATTATGTGCGACAAATAGTAAGGATGAAATTAAGTGTCGTCATAGATACTGTTTGTACTCTTTGTCTGTCAGTCTAGATTTTGATCAACCTTTTGTAATCTCGTTTTCTAGCCAGTAGCTCATGCATCAATTTTTTTTTTTGCAATTGAAAGCACTCAAACGTCAAATAAGTCTGAGGCAAGAAACTGAACAGAATGGTCAATACTTACAGAGGCTGCCATTTTTAGACAATAGATGCCAGTGCCTAAAATGTTGATCTTGAAACGCATGATATGTGGCGTACTGTCATTTTTATTTCCATTTTGTGCAATTGCTTATATTCTGTCAAAGCTTAGGATTTGCTCTTTACTTTTCTTTTTATTTTATTACTAACTAAGCTAAGTAAATAAAATCAATTTTTAAAGGTTTATCCACTGAAGCTGCACCAGCAGATGGAGAGCCAGCACCTACTCCTGAATCAACTCCTGCTGAGGCAGGTGAAGTACCAGCAGCTGATGCCCCTCCTGCCGAAGCATCACCTGCAGAAACACTGCCTGCAGAAACAGTACCTGCAGAAGCCGTACCTCCAGAAGCAACACCTGCAGAGGCAACCCCCGTCGAAGCAACACCTGTCGAACAAAACCCTGCAGAAACTGCGCCTGAAGCTGCCGTGGAAGCCCCGGCTGAAAGTTAAGTGGTTACTGCTGGTTGTGGATGTTATCTGGCGCTTTAGGTTTCATGTTTTTTTTTTTGTATGTGTTATAATTTTTGTGAATGGAGTAAGCGATATCTAAGAAATAATAAATGTTAAAGGATTTGTATCCGATTTTATGTATATCTTAGGATTCTATGTAATATAATTAATCAAAACCTGTCACTGTATAACTCTTGTCAATATTTTTCTTTCTGATAATTTGGGCTAAAGATCCAAATTATTAGCTTCTGAACAGCTGAAGAGACGAACAAATGAACTATATTTTCCCCTATATTGACATTGCCGATTCATGTTAGATAGCTTCTATACATAAATTCTTGGGCCGTGGTTTGTATTCTAATAGGTTGCAGCTGCTGCTGCAACCATGATTAAAATTAAACTATTACATACAGATTAAATCGTAAACATAATTTATTGGATTCTTGTATAAGGTACTTCTTAAAAGACAAACACACACATATATATATACTAGCTGTTGGGGTGGCGCTTCGCGCCACCCCAACACCTAGTTGGTGGGGGTGCTTCGCCCCCCCGAGCTCCCGGCGCGCGTAAGTCGTTACACGCCATATTAGTTACGCGCCATTGTAGTTGTGTCCCTGTGTACCACCTATGAATATAGATAGATTTATATATGTGTTTTGAACTACGTAAAACTTGCGAATATACAACATTCTTGGCTTGCCCATTGTCTGTGCATATACAAAGCCTTATGTACTTATAATGACGTCATATGCAAACGCTCTTTTTACAAACAAAAAAAACATGCATACACACAACTCGTTTTTATATAGATAGATAGATAGATAGATACAATACAAATTAACTGCGTAAAACTAGGTGTTGGGGTGGCGCTTCGCGCCACCCCAACACCTAGTTGGTGGTGGTGCTTCGCCCCCCCGAGCCCCCGGCGCGCGTAAGTCGTTACGCGCCATATTAGTTACGCGCCATTGTAGTTGTGTCCCTGTGTACCACCTATGAATATAGATAGATTTATATATGTGTTTTGAACTATGTAAAACTTGCGAATATACAACATTCTTGGCTTGCCCATTGTCTGTGCATATACAAAGCCTTATGTACTTATAATGACGTCATATGCAAACGCTCTTTTTACAAACAAAAAAAAACATGCATACACAAAACTCGTTTTTATATAGATAGATAGATAGATAGATACAATACAAATTAACTGCGTAAAACTTGCGAATATACAACATTCTTCGCTGTCCAATTGTCGCTGCATATAAATAGATTGTCAGGTTACCCGACCCTCGAACATGCAACGTACAATTGTCCATGGGAATGCAAATGCTAATCGAATTGGGAATTGCAATCTTTTAAATTGAAAAGGCAGATCCGTTAGAATAATGGGAATGCGAGGAATAAGAACAGCCTCACCCTCAAAAGGCCCTGTCAAGATTGTGGCCTTTATTACATTTTCCATTGTTTTTTTTTACGGCAAGTCGCGTGCCATTGCAAAGCTTTGGTGGGTTTATGTTACGTAACAATATTATTG